>NC_137047.1:90397-239462 GCF_032717465.1 Coenobita brevimanus | reverse complement strand
CTGGGTTTCAAGCGCTGGGTTTCAAGCGCTGGGTTTCAAGCGCTGGGTTTCAAGCGCTGGGTTTCAAGCGCTGGGTTTCAAGCGCTGGGTTTCAAGCGCTGGGTTTCAAGCGCTGGGTTTCAAGCGCTGGGTTTCAAGCGCTGGGTTTCAAGCGCTGGGTTTCAAGCGCTGGGTTTCAAGCGCTGGGTTTCAAGCGCTGGGTTTCAAGCGCTGGGTTTCAAGCGCTGGGTTTCAAGCGCTGGGTTTCAAGCGCTGGGTTTCAAGCGCTGGGTTTCAAGCGCTGGGTTTCAAGCGCTGGGTTTCAAGCGCTGGGTTTCAAGCGCTGGGTTTCAAGCGCTGGGTTTCAAGCGCTGGGTTTCAAGCGCTGGGTTTCAAGCGCTGGGTTTCAAGCGCTGGGTTTCAAGCGCTGGGTTTCAAGCGCTGGGTTTCAAGCGCTGGGTTTCAAGCGCTGGGTTTCAGCGCTGGGTTTCAAGCGCTGGGTTTCAAGCGCTGGGTTTCAAGCGCTGGGTTTCAAGCGCTGGGTTTCAAGCGCTGGGTTTCAAGCGCTGGGTTTCAAGCGCTGGGTTTCAAGCGCTGGGTTTCAAGCGCTGGGTTTCAAGCGCTGGGTTTCAAGCGCTGGGTTTCAAGCGCTGGGTTTCAAGCGCTGGGTTTCAAGCGCTGGGTTTCAAGCGCTGGGTTTCAACGCTGGGTTTAAGCGCTGGGTTTCAAGCGCTGGGTTTCAAGCGCTGGGTTTCAAGCGCTGGGTTTCAAGCGCTGGGTTTCAAGCGCTGGGTTTCAAGCGCTGGGTTTCAAGCGCTGGGTTTCAAGCGCTGGGTTTCAAGCGCTGGGTTTCAAGCGCTGGGTTTCAAGCGCTGGGTTTCAAGCGCTGGGTTTCAAGCGCTGGGTTTCAAGCGCTGGGTTTCAAGCGCTGGGTTTCAAGCGCTGGGTTTCAA
This sequence comes from Coenobita brevimanus, assembly GCF_032717465.1. Classification (NCBI taxonomy): domain Eukaryota; kingdom Metazoa; phylum Arthropoda; class Malacostraca; order Decapoda; family Coenobitidae; genus Coenobita; species Coenobita brevimanus. The sequence goes on along the minus strand of NC_137047.1, from coordinate 238,530 downwards.
GCGCTGGGTTTCAAGCGCTGGGTTTCAAGCGCTGGGTTTCAAGCGCTGGGTTTCAAGCGCTGGGTTTCAAGCGCTGGGTTTCAAGCGCTGGGTTTCAAGCGCTGGGTTTCAAGCGCTGGGTTTCAAGCGCTGGGTTTCAAGCGCTGGGTTTCAAGCGCTGGGTTTCAAGCGCTGGGTTTCAAGCGCTGGGTTTCAAGCGCTGGGTTTCAAGCGCTGGGTTTCAAGCGCTGGGTTTCAAGCGCTGGGTTTCAAGCGCTGGGTTTCAAGCGCTGGGTTTCAAGCGCTGGGTTTCAAGCGCTGGGTTTCAAGCGCTGGGTTTCAAGCGCTGGGTTTCAAGCGCTGGGTTTCAAGCGCTGGGTTTCAAGCGCTGGGTTTCAAGCGCTGGGTTTCAAGCGCTGGGTTTCAAGCGCTGGGTTTCAAGCGCTGGGTTTCAAGCGCTGGGTTTCAAGCGCGGGGTTTCAAGCGCTGGGTTTCAAGCGCTGGGTTTCAAGCGCTGGGTTTCAAGCGCTGGGTTTCGCTGGGTATCTAGCGCTGGGTTTCAAGCGCTGGCAGCGCTGGGTTTCAAGCGCTGGGTTTCAAGCGCTGGGTTTCAAGCGCTGGGTTTCAAGCGCTGGGTTTCAAGCGCTGGGTTTCAAGCGCTGGGTTTCAAGCGCTGGGTTTCAAGCGCTGGGTTTCAAGCGCTGGGTTTCAAGCGCTGGGTTTCAAGCGCTGGGTTTCAAGCGCTGGGTTTCAAGCGCTGGGTTTCAAGCGCTGGGTTTCAAGCGCTGGGTTTCAAGCGCTGGGTTTCAAGCGCTGGGTTTCAAGCGCTGGGTTTCAAGCGCTGGGTTTCAAGCGCTGGGTTTCAAGCGCTGGGTTTGAGCGCTGGGTTTCAAGCGCTGGGTTTCAGCGCTGGGTTTCACGCGCTGGGTTTCAAGCGCTGGGTATCAAGCGCTGGGTTTCTAAGCGCTGTGTTTCCAGGGTTGGGTTTCAAGCGCTGGGTTTCAAGCGCTGGTTTTCAAGCGTTGGGTTTAAGCGCTGGGTTTCAAGCGCTGGGTTTCAAGCGCTGGGTTTCATGCACTGGGATTCAAGCGCTGGGTTTCAAGCGCTGGGTTTCAAGCGCTGGGTTTCAAGCGCTGGGTTTCAAGCGCTGGGTTTCAAGCGCTGGGTTTCGAGCGCTGGGTTTCAAGCGCTGGGTTTCAAGCGCTGGGTTTCAAGCGCTGGGTTTCAAGCGCTGGGTTTCAAGCGCTGGGTTTCAAGCGCTGGGTTTAAGCGCTGGGTTTCAAGCGCTGGGTTTCAAGCGCTGGGTTTCAAGCGCTGGGTTTCAAGCGCTGGGTTTCAAGCGCTGGGTTTCAAGCGCTGGGTTTCAAGCGCTGGGTTTCAAGCGCTGGGTTTCAAGCGCTGGGTTTCAAGCGCTGGGTTTCAAGCGCTGGGTTTCAAGCGCTGGGTTTCAAGCGCTGGGTTTCAAGCGCTGGGTTTCAAGCGCTGGGTTTCAGCGCTGGGTTTCAAGCGCTGGGTTTCAAGCGCTGGGTTTCAAGCGCTGGGTTTCAAGCGCTGGGTTTCAAGCGCTGGGTTTCAAGCGCTGGGTTTCAAGCGCTGGGTTTCAAGCGCTGGGTTTCAAGCGCTGGGTTTCAAGCGCTGGGTTTCAAGCGCTGGGTTTCAAGCGCTGGGTTTCAAGCGCTGGGTTTCAAGCGCTGGGTTTCAAGCGCTGGGTTTCAAGCGCCGGGTTTCAAGCGCTGGGTTTCAGCCCCCGGGTTTCAAGCGCTGGGTTTCAAGCTCCGGGTTTCAAGCGCTGGGTTTCAAGCGCTGGGTTTCAAGCGCTGGGTTTCAAGCGCTGGGTTTCAAGCGCTGGGTTTCAAGCGCTGGGTTTCAAGCGCTGGGTTTCAAGCGCTGGGTTTCAAGCGCTGGGTTTCAAGCGCTGGGTTTCAAGCGCTGGGTTTCAGCGCTGGGTTTCAAGCGCTGGGTTTCAAGCGCTGGGTTTCAAGCGCTGGGTTTCAAGCGCTGGGTTTCAAGCGCTGGGTTTCAAGCGCTGGGTTTCAAGCGCTGGGTTTCAAGCGCTGGGTTTCAAGCGCTGGGTTTCAAGCGCTGGGTTTCAAGCGCTGGGTTTCAAGCGCTGGGTTTCAAGCGCTGGGTTTCAAGCGCTGGGTTTCAAGCGCTGGGTTTCAAGCGCTGGGTTTCAAGCGCTGGGTTTCAAGCGCTGGGTTTCAAGCGCTGGGTTTCAAGCGCTGGGTTTCAAGCGCTGGGTTTCAAGCGCTGGGTTTCAAGCGCTGGGTTTCAAGCGCTGGGTTTTCAAGCGCTGGGTTTCAAGCGCTGGGTTTCAAGCGCTGGGTTTCAAGCGCTGGGTTTCAAGCGCTGGGTTTCAAGCGCTGGGTTTCAAGCGCTGGGTTTCAAGCGCTGGGTTTCAAGCGCTGGGTTTCAAGCGCTGGGTTTCAAGCGCTGGGTTTCAAGCGCTGGGTTTCAAGCGCTGGGTTTCAAGCGCTGGGTTTCAAGCGCTGGGTTTCAAGCGCTGGGTTTCAAGCGCTGGGTTTCAAGCGCTGGGTTTGAGCGCTGGGTTTCAAGCGCTGGGTTTCAAGCGCTGGGTTTCAAGCGCTGGGTTTCAAGCGCTGGGTTTCAAGCGCTGGGTTTCAAGCGCTGGGTTTCAGCGCTGGGTTTCAAGCGCTGGGTTTCAAGCGCTGGGTTTCAAGCGCTGGGTTTCAAGCGCTGGGTTTCAAGCGCTGGGTTTCAAGCGCTGGGTTTCAAGCGCTGGGTTTCAAGCGCTGGGTTTCAAGCGCTGGGTTTCAAGCGCTGGGTTTCAAGCGCTGGGTTTCAAGCGCTGGGTTTCAAGCGCTGGGTTTCAAGCGCTGGGTTTCAAGCGCTGGGTTTCAAGCGCTGGGTTTCAAGCGCTGGGTTTCAAGCGCTGGGTTTCAAGCGCTGGGTTTCAAGCTGGGTTTCAAGCGCTGGGTTTCAAGCGCTGGGTTTCAAGCGCTGGGTTTCAAGCGCTGGGTTTCAAGCGCTGGGTTTCAAGCGCTGGGTTTCAAGCGCTGGGTTTCAAGCGCTGGGTTTCAAGCGCTGGGTTTCAAGCGCTGGGTTTCAAGCGCTGGGTTTCAAGCGCTGGGTTTCAAGCGCTGGGTTTCAAGCGCTGGGTTTCAAGCGCTGGGTTTCAAGCGCTGGGTTTCAAGCGCTGGGTTTCAAGCGCTGGGTTTCAAGCGCTGGGTTTCAGCGCTGGGTTTCAAGCGCTGGGTTTCAAGCGCTGGGTTTCAAGCGCTGGGTTTCAAGCGCTGGGTTTCAAGCGCTGGGTTTCAAGCGCTGGGTTTCAAGCGCTGGGTTTCAAGCGCTGGGTTTCAAGCGCTGGGTTTCAAGCGCTGGGTTTCAAGCGCTGGGTTTCAAGCGCTGGGTTTCAAGCGCTGGGTTTCAAGCGCTGGGTTTCAAGCGCTGGGTTTCAAGCGCTGGGTTTCAAGCGCTGGGTTTCAAGCGCTGGGTTTCAAGCGCTGGGTTTCAAGCGCTGGGTTTCAAGCGCTGGGTTTCAAGCGCTGGGTTTCAAGCGCTGGGTTTCAAGCGCTGGGTTTCAAGCGCTGGGTTTCAAGCGCTGGGTTTCAAGCGCTGGGTTTCAAGCGCTGGGTTTCAAGCGCTGGGTTTCAAGCGCTGGGTTTCAAGCGCTGGGTTTCAAGCGCTGGGTTTCAAGCGCTGGGTTTCAAGCGCTGGGTTTCAAGCGCTGGGTTTCAAGCGCTGGGTTTCAAGCGCTGGGTTTCAAGCGCTGGGTTTCAAGCGCTGGGTTTCAAGCGCTGGGTTTCAAGCGCTGGGTTTCAAGCGCTGGGTTTGAGCGCTGGGTTTCAAGCGCTGGGTTTCAAGCGCTGGGTTTCAAGCGCTGGGTTTCAAGCGCTGGGTTTCAAGCGCTGGGTTTCCAGCGCTGGGTTTCAAGCGCTGGGTTTCACGCGCTGGTTTTCTAGCGCTGGGTTTCAAGCGCTGGGTTTCAAGCGCTGGGTTTCAAGCGCTGGGTTTCAAGCGCTGGGTTTCAAGCGCTGGGTTTCAAGCGCTGGGTTTCAAGCGCTGGGTTTCAAGCGCTGGGTTTCAAGCGCTGGGTTTCAAGCGCTGGGTTTCAAGCGCTGGGTTTCAGCGCTGGGTTTCAAGCGCTGGGTTTCAAGCGCTGGGTTTCAAGCGCTGGGTTTCAAGCGCTGGGTTTCAAGCGCTGGGTTTCAAGCGCTGGGTTTCAAGCGCTGGGTTTCAAGCGCTGGGTTTCAAGCGCTGGGTTTCAAGCGCTGGGTTTCAAGCGCTGGGTTTCAAGCGCTGGGTTTCAAGCGCTGGGTTTCAAGCGCTGGGTTTCAAGCGCTGGGTTTCAAGCGCTGGGTTTCAAGCGCTGGGTTTCAAGCGCTGGGTTTCAGCGCTGGGTTTCAAGCGCTGGGTTTCAAGCGCTGGGTTTCAAGCGCTGGGTTTCAAGCGCTGGGTTTCAAGCGCTGGGTTTCAAGCGCTGGGTTTCAAGCGCTGGGTTTCAAGCGCTGGGTTTCAAGCGCTGGGTTTCAAGCGCTGGGTTTCAAGCGCTGGGTTTCAAGCGCTGGGTTTCAAGCGCTGGGTTTCAAGCGCTGGGTTTCAAGCGCTGGGTTTCAAGCGCTGGGTTTCAAGCGCTGGGTTTCAAGCGCTGGGTTTCAAGCGCTGGGTTTCAAGCGCTGGGTTTCAAGCGCTGGGTTTCAAGCGCTGGGTTTCAAGCGCTGGGTTTCAAGCGCTGGGTTTCAAGCGCTGGGTTTCAGCGCTGGGTTTCAAGCGCTGGGTTTCAAGCGCTGGGTTTCAAGCGCTGGGTTTCAAGCGCTGGGTTTCAAGCGCTGGGTTTCAAGCGCTGGGTTTCAAGCGCTGGGTTTCAAGCGCTGGGTTTCAAGCGCTGGGTTTCAAGCGCTGGGTTTCAAGCGCTGGGTTTCAAGCGCTGGGTTTCAAGCGCTGGGTTTCAAGCGCTGGGTTTCAAGCGCTGGGTTTCAAGCGCTGGGTTTCAAGCGCTGGGTTTCAAGCGCTGGGTTTCAAGCGCTGGGTTTCAAGCGCTGGGTTTCAAGCGCTGGGTTTCAAGCGCTGGGTTTCAAGCGCTGGGTTTCAAGCGCTGGGTTTCAAGCGCTGGGTTTCAGCGCTGGGTTTCAAGCGCTGGGTTTCAAGCGCTGGGTTTCAAGCGCTGGGTTTCAAGCGCTGGGTTTCAAGCGCTGGGTTTCAAGCGCTGGGTTTCAAGCGCTGGGTTTCAAGCGCTGGGTTTCAAGCGCTGGGTTTCAAGCGCTGGGTTTCAAGCGCTGGGTTTCAAGCGCTGGGTTTCAAGCGCTGGGTTTCAAGCGCTGGGTTTCAAGCGCTGGGTTTCAAGCGCTGGGTTTCAAGCGCTGGGTTTCAAGCGCTGGGTTTCAAGCGCTGGGTTTCAAGCGCTGGGTTTCAAGCGCGGGGTTTCAATGGGTTTCAAGCGCTGGGTTTCAAGCGCTGGGTTTCAAGCGCTGGGTTTCAAGCGCTGGGTTTCAAGCGCTGGGTTTCAAGCGCTGGGTTTCAAGCGCTGGGTTTCAGCGCTGGGTTTACAGCGCTGGGTTTCAAGCGCTGGGTTTCAAGCGCTGGGTTTCAAGCGCTGGGTTTCAAGCGCTGGGTTTCAAGCGCTGGGTTTCAAGCGCTGGGTTTCAAGCGCTGGGTTTCAAGCGCTGGGTTTCAAGCGCTGGGTTTCAAGCGCTGGGTTTCAAGCGCTGGGTTTCAAGCGCTGGGTTTCAAGCGCTGGGTTTCAAGCGCTGCTTTTAAAGCGCTGGGTTTCAAGCGCTGGGTTTCAAGCGCTGGGTTTCAAGCGCTGGGTTTCAAGCGCTGGGTTTCAAGCGCTGGGTTTCAAGCGCTGGGTTTCAAGCGCTGGGTTTCAGACGCTGGGTTTCAAGCGCTGGGTTTCAAGCGCTGGGTTTCAAGCGCTGGGTTTCAAGCGCTGGGTTTCAAGCGCTGGGTTTCAAGCGCTGGGTTTCAAGCGCTGGGTTTCAAGCGCTGGGTTTCAAGCGCTGGTTTTCAAGCGCTGGGTTTCAAGCGCTGGGTTTCAAGCGCTGGGTTTCAAGCGCTGGGTTTCAAGCGCTGGGTTTCAAGCGCTGGGTTTCAAGCGCTGGGTTTCAAGCGCTGGGTTTCAAGCGCTGGGTTTCAAGCGCTGGGTTTCAAGCGCTGGGTTTCAAGCGCTGGGTTTCAAGCGCTGGGTTTCAAGCGCTGGGTTTCAAGCGCTGGGTTTCAAGCGCTGGGTTTCAAGCGCTGGGTTTCAGGCGCTGGGTTTCAGCGCTGGGTTTCAGCGCTGGGTTTCAAGCGCTGGGTTTCAAGCGCTGGGTTTCAAGCGCTGGGTTTGAGCGCTGGGTTTCCAGCGCTGGGTTTCCAGCGCTGGGTTTCAAGCGCTGGGTTTCAAGCGCTGGGTTTCAAGCGCTGGGTTTCTAGCGCTGGGTTTCAAGCGCTGGGTTTCAAGCGCTGGGTTTCAAGCGCTGGGTTTCAAGCGCTGGGTTTCAAGCGCTGGGTTTCAAGCGCTGGGTTTCAAGCGCTGGGTTTCAAGCGCTGGGTTTCAAGCGCTGGGTTTCAAGCGCTGGGTTTCAAGCGCTGGGTTTCAAGCGCTGGGTTTCAAGCGCTGGGTTTCAAGCGCTGGGTTTCAAGCGCTGGGTTTAAGCGCTGGGTTTCAAGCGCTGGGTTTCGCGCTGGGTTTCAAGCGCTGGGTTTCAAGCGCTGGGTTTCAAGCGCTGGGTTTCAGCGCTGGGTTTCAGCGCTGGGTTTCAAGCGCTGGGTTTCAAGCGCTGGGTTTCAAGCGCTGGGTTTCAAGCGCTGGGTTTCAAGCGCTGGGTTTCAAGCGCTGGGTTTCAAGCGCTGGGTTTCAAGCGCTGGGTTTCATGCGCTGGGTTTCAAGCGCTGGGTTTCAAGCGCTGGGTTTCAAGCGCTGGGTTTCAAGCGCTGGGTTTCAAGCGCTGGGTTTCAAGCGCTGGGTTTCAAGCGCTGGGTTTCAAGCGCTGGGTTTCAAGCGCTGGGTTTCAAGCGCTGGGTTTCAAGCGCTGGGTTTCAAGCGCTGGGTTTCAAGCGCTGGGTTTCAAGCGCTGGGTTTCAAGCGCTGGGTTTCAAGCGCTGGGTTTCAAGCGCTGGGTTTCAAGCGCTGGGTTTCAAGCGCTGGGTTTCAAGCGCTGGGTTTCAAGCTGGGTTTCAAGCGCTGGGTTTCAAGCGCTGGGTTTCAAGCGCTGGGTTTCAAGCGCTGGGTTTCAAGCGCTGGGTTTCAAGCGCTGGGTTTCAAGCGCTGGGTTTCAAGCGCTGGGTTTCAAGCGCTGGGTTTCAAGCGCTGGGTTTCAAGCGCTGGGTTTCAAGCGCTGGGTTTCAAGCGCTGGGTTTCAAGCGCTGGGTTTCAAGCGCTGGGTTTCAAGCGCTGGGTTTCAAGCGCTGGGTTTCAAGCGCTGGGTTTCAAGCGCTGGGTTTCAAGCGCTGGGTTTCAGCGCTGGGTTTCAAGCGCTGGGTTTCAAGCGCTGGGTTTCAAGCGCTGGGTTTCAAGCGCTGGGTTTCAAGCGCTGGGTTTCAAGCGCTGGGTTTCAAGCGCTGGGTTTCAAGCGCTGGGTTTCAAGCGCTGGGTTTCAAGCGCTGGGTTTCAAGCGCCTGGGTTTCAAGCGCTGGGTTTCAAGCGCTGGGTTTCAAGCGCTGGGTTTCAAGCGCTGGGTTTCAGCGCTGGGTTTCAAGCGCTGGGTTTCAAGCGCTGGGTTTCAAGCGCTGGGTTTCAAGCGCTGGGTTTCAAGCGCTGGGTTTCAAGCGCTGGGTTTCAAGCGCTGGGTTTCAAGCGCTGGGTTTCAAGCGCTGGGTTTCAAGCGCTGGGTTTCAGCGCTGGGTTTCAAGCGCTGGGTTTCAAGCGCTGGGTTTCAAGCGCTGGGTTTCAAGCGCTGGGTTTCAAGCGCTGGGTTTCAAGCGCTGGGTTTCAAGCGCTGGGTTTCAAGCGCTGGGTTTCAAGCGCTGGGTTTCAAGCGCTGGGTTTCAAGCGCTGGGTTTCAAGCGCTGGGTTTCAAGCGCTGGGTTTCAAGCGCTGGGTTTCAAGCGCTGGGTTTCAAGCGCTGGGTTTCAAGCGCTGGGTTTCAAGCGCTGGGTTTCAAGCGCTGGGTTTCAAGCGCTGGGTTTCAAGCGCTGGGTTTCAAGCGCTGGGTTTCAAGCGCTGGGTTTCAAGCGCTGGGTTTCAAGCGCTGGGTTTCAAGCGCTGGGTTTCAAGCGCTGGGTTTCAAGCGCTGGGTTTCAAGCGCTGGGTTTCAAGCGCTGGGTTTCAAGCGCTGGGTTTCAAGCGCTGGGTTTCAAGCGCTGGGTTTCAAGCGCTGGGTTTCAAGCGCTGGGTTTCAAGCGCTGGGTTTCAAGCGCTGGGTTTCAAGCGCTGGGTTTCAAGCGCTGGGTTTCAAGCGCTGGGTTTCAAGCGCTGGGTTTCAAGCGCTGGGTTTCAAGCGTTGGGTTTCCTAGCGCTGGGTTTCAAGCGCTGGGTTTCAAGCGCTGGGTTTCAAGCGCTGGGTTTCAAGCGCTGGGTTTCAAGCGCTGGGTTTCAAGCGCTGGGTTTCAAGCGCTGGGTTTCAAGCGCTGGGTTTCAAGCGCTGGGTTTCAAGCGCTGGGTTTCAAGCGCTGGGTTTCAAGCGCTGGGTTTCAAGCGCTGGGTTTCAAGCGCTGGGTTTCAAGCGCTGGGTTTCAAGCGCTGGGTTTCAAGCGCTGGGTTTCAAGCGCTGGGTTTCAGCGCTGGGTTTCAAGCGCTGGGTTTCAAGCGCTGGGTTTCAAGCGCTGGGTTTCAAGCGCTGGGTTTCAAGCGCTGGGTTTCAAGCGCTGGGTTTCAAGCGCTGGGTTTCAAGCGCTGGGTTTCAAGCGCTGGGTTTCAAGCGCTGGGTTTCAAGCGCTGGGTTTCAAGCGCTGGGTTTCAGCGCTGGGTTTCAAGCGCTGGGTTTCAAGCGCTGGGTTTCAAGCGCTGGGTTTCAAGCGCTGGGTTTCAAGCGCTGGGTTTCAAGCGCTGGGTTTCAAGCGCTGGGTTTCAAGCGCGCTGGGTTTCAAGCGCTGGGTTTCAAGCGCTGGGTTTCAAGCGCTGGGTTTCAAGCGCTGGGTTTCAAGCGCTGGGTTTCAAGCGCTGGGTTTCAAGCGCTGGGTTTCAAGCGCTGGGTTTCAAGCGCTGGGTTTCAAGCGCTGGGTTTCAAGCGCTGGGTTTCAAGCGCTGGGTTTCAAGCGCTGGGTTTCAAGCGCTGGGTTTCAAGCGCTGGGTTTCAAGCGCTGGGTTTCAAGCGCTGGGTTTCAAGCGCTGGGTTTCAAGCGCTGGGTTTCAAGCGCTGGGTTTCAAGCGCTGGGTTTCAAGCGCTGGGTTTCAAGCGCTGGGTTTCAAGCGCTGGGTTTCAAGCGCTGGGTTTCAAGCGCTGGGTTTCAAGCGCTGGGTTTCAAGCGCTGGGTTTCAAGCGCTGGGTTTCAAGCGCTGGGTTTCAAGCGCTGGGTTTCAAGCGCTGGGTTTCAAGCGCTGGGTTTCAAGCGCTGGGTTTCAAGCGCTGGGTTTCAAGCGCTGGGTTTCAAGCGCTGGGTTTCAAGCGCTGGGTTTCAAGCGCTGGGTTTCAAGCGCTGGGTTTCAAGCGCTGGGTTTCAAGCGCTGGGTTTCAGCGCTGGGTTTCAAGCGCTGGGTTTCAAGCGCTGGGTTTCAAGCGCTGGGTTTCAAGCGCTGGGTTTCAAGCGCTGGTTTTCAGCGATGGGTTTCTAGCGCTGGGTTTCAAGCGCTGGGTTTCAAGCGCTGGGTTTCAAGCGCTGGGTTTCAAGCGCTGGGTTTCAAGCGCTGGGTTTCAAGCGCTGGGTTTCAAGCGCTGGGTTTCAAGCGCTGGGTTTCAAGCGCTGGGTTTCAAGCGCTGGGTTTCAGCGCTGGGTTTCAAGCGCTGGGTTTCAAGCGCTGGGTTTCAAGCGCTGGGTTTCAAGCGCTGGGTTTCAAGCGCTGGGTTTCAAGCGCTGGGTTTCAAGCGCTGGGTTTCAAGCGCTGGGTTTCAAGCGCTGGGTTTCAAGCGCTGGGTTTCAAGCGCTGGGTTTCAAGCGCTGGGTTTCAAGCGCTGGGTTTCAAGCGCTGGGTTTCAAGCGCTGGGTTTCAAGCGCTGGGTTTCAAGCGCTGGGTTTCAAGCGCTGGGTTTCAAGCGCTGGGTTTCAAGCGCTGGGTTTCAAGCGCTGGGTTTCAAGCGCTGGGTTTCAAGCGCTGGGTTTCAAGCGCTGGGTTTCAAGCGCTGGGTTTCAAGCGCTGGGTTTCAAGCGCTGGGTTTCAAGCGCTGGGTTTCAAGCGCTGGGTTTCAAGCGCTGGGTTTCAAGCGCTGGGTTTCAGCGCTGGGTTTCAAGCGCTGGGTTTCAAGCGCTGGGTTTCAAGCGCTGGGTTTCAAGCGCTGGGTTTCAAGCGCTGGGTTTCAAGCGCTGGGTTTCAAGCGCTGGGTTTCAAGCGCTGGGTTTCAAGCGCTGGGTTTCAAGCGCTGGGTTTCAAGCGCTGGGTTTCAGCGCTGGGTTTCAAGCGCTGGGTTTCAAGCGCTGGGTTTCAAGCGCTGGGTTTCAAGCGCTGGGTTTCAAGCGCTGGGTTTCAAGCGCTGGGTTTCAAGCGCTGGGTTTCAAGCGCTGGGTTTCAAGCGCTGGGTTTCAAGCGCTGGGTTTCAAGCGCTGGGTTTCAAGCGCTGGGTTTCAAGCGCTGGGTTTCAAGCGCTGGGTTTCAAGCGCTGGGTTTCAAGCGCTGGGTTTCAAGCGCTGGGTTTCAAGCGCTGGGTTTCAAGCGCTGGGTTTCAAGCGCTGGGTTTCAAGCGCTGGGTTTCAAGCGCTGGGTTTCAAGCGCTGGGTTTCAGCGCTGGGTTTCAAGCGCTGGGTTTCAAGCGCTGGGTTTCAAGCGCTGGGTTTCAAGCGCTGGGTTTCAAGCGCTGGGTTTCAAGCGCTGGGTTTCAAGCGCTGGGTTTCAAGCGCTGGGTTTCAAGCGCTGGGTTTCAAGCGCTGGGTTTCAAGCGCTGGGTTTCAAGCGCTGGGTTTCAGCGCTGGGTTTCAAGCGCTGGGTTTCAAGCGCTGGGTTTCAAGCGCTGGGTTTCAAGCGCTGGGTTTCAAGCGCTGGGTTTCAAGCGCTGGGTTTCAAGCGCTGGGTTTCAAGCTGGGTTTCAAGCGCTGGGTTTCAAGCGCTGGGTTTCAAGCGCTGGGTTTCAAGCGCTGGGTTTCAAGCGCTGGGTTTCAAGCGCTGGGTTTCAAGCGCTGGGTTTCAAGCGCTGGGTTTCAAGCGCTGGGTTTCAAGCGCTGGGTTTCAAGCGCTGGGTTTCAAGCGCTGGGTTTCAAGCGCTGGGTTTCAAGCGCTGGGTTTCAAGCGCTGGGTTTCAAGCGCTGGGTTTCAAGCGCTGGGTTTCAAGCGCTGGGTTTCAAGCGCTGGGTTTCAAGCGCTGGGTTTCAAGCGCTGGGTTTCAAGCGCTGGGTTTCAAGCGCTGGGTTTCAAGCGCTGGGTTTCAAGCGCTGGGTTTCAAGCGCTGGGTTTCAAGCGCTGGGTTTCAAGCGCTGGGTTTCAAGCGCTGGGTTTCAAGCGCTGGGTTTCAAGCGCTGGGTTTCAAGCGCTGGGTTTCAAGCGCTGGGTTTAAGCGCTGGGTTTCAAGCGCTGGGTTTCAAGCGCTGGGTTTCAAGCGCTGGGTTTCAGCGCTGGGTTTCAAGCGCTGGGTTTCAAGCGCTGGGTTTCAAGCGCTGGGTTTCAAGCGCTGGGTTTCAAGCGCTGGGTTTCAAGCGCTGGGTTTAAGCGCTGGGTTTCAAGCGCTGGGTTTCAAGCGCTGGGTTTCAAGCGCTGGGTTTCAAGCGCTGGGTTTCAAGCGCTGGGTTTCAAGCGCTGGGTTTCAAGCGCTGGGTTTCAAGCGCTGGGTTTCAAGCGCTGGGTTTCAAGCGCTGGGTTTCAAGCGCTGGGTTTCAAGCGCTGGGTTTCAAGCGCTGGGTTTAAGCGCTGGGTTTCAAGCGCTGGGTTTCAAGCGCTGGGTTTCAAGCGCTGGGTTTCAAGCGCTGGGTTTCAAGCGCTGGGTTTCAGCGCTGGGTTTCAAGCGCTGGGTTTCAAGCGCTGGGTTTCAAGCGCTGGGTTTCAAGCGCTGGGTTTCAAGCGCTGGGTTTCAAGCGCTGGGTTTCAAGCGCTGGGTTTCAAGCGCTGGGTTTCAGCGCTGGGTTTCAAGCGCTGGGTTTCATGCGCTGCGTTTCAAGCGCTGGGTTTCAAGCGCTGGGTTTCTAGCGCTGGGTTTCAAGCGCTGGGTTTCAGAGCGCTGGGTTTCAGCGCTGGGTTTCAAGCGCTGGGTTTCAAGCGCTGGGTTTCAAGCGCTGGGTTTCAAGCGCTGGGTTTCAAGCGCTGGGTTTCAAGCGCTGGGTTTCAAGCGCTGGGTTTCAAGCGCTGGGTCTCAAGCGCTGGGTTTCAAGCGCTGGGTTTCAAGTGCTGGGTTTCAAGCGCTGGGTTTCGAGCGCTGGGTTTAAGCGCTGGGTTTCAAGCGCTGGGTTTCAAGCGCTGGGTTTCAAGCGCTGGGTTTCAAGCGCTGGGTTTCAAGCGCTGGGTTTCAAGCGCTGGGTTTCAAGCGCTGGGTTTCAAGCGCTGGGTTTCAAGCGCTGGGTTTCAAGCGCTGGGTTTCAAGCGCTGGGTTTCAGGCGCTGGGTTTCAAGCGCTGGGTTTCAAGCTGGGTTTCAAGCGCTGGGTTTCAAGCGCTGGGTTTCAAGCGCTGGGTTTCAAGCGCTGGGTTTCAAGCGCTGGGTTTCAAGCGCTGGGTTTCAAGCGCTGGGTTTCAAGCGCTGGGTTTCAAGCGCTGTTTCATGCACTGGGTTTCAAGCGCTGGGTTTCAAGCGCTGGGTTTCAAGCGCTGGGTTTCAAGCGCTGGGTTTCAAGCGCTGGGTTTCAAGCGCTGGGTTTCAAGCGCTGGGTTTCAAGCGCTGGGTTTCAAGCGCTGGGTTTCAAGCGCTGGGTTTCAAGCGCTGGGTTTCAAGCGCTGGGTTTCAAGCGCTGGGTTTCAAGCGCTGGGTTTCAAGCTAGGGGTTTCATCGCTGGGTTTCAAGCGCTGGGTTTCAAGCGCTGGGTTTCAAGCGCTGGGTTTCAAGCGCTGGGTTTCAAGCGCTGGGTTTCAAGCGCTGGGTTTCAAGCGCTGGGTTTCAAGCGCTGGTTTCAAGCGCTGGGTTTAAGCGCTGGGTTTCAAGCGCTGGGTTTCAAGCGCTGGGTTTCAAGCGCTGGGTTTCAAGCGCTGGGTTTCAAGCGCTGGGTTTCAAGCGCTGGGTTTCAGCGCTGGGTTTCAAGCGCTGGGTTTCAAGCGCTGGGTTTCAAGCGCTGGGTTTCAAGCGCTGGGTTTCAAGCGCTGGGTTTCAAGCGCTGGGTTTCAAGCGCTGGGTTTCAAGCGCTGGGTTTCAAGCGCTGGGTTTCAAGCGCTGGGTTTCAAGCGCTGGGTTTCAAGCGCTGGGTTTCAAGCGCTGGGTTTCAAGCGCTGGGTTTCAAGCGCTGGGTTTCAAGCGCTGGGTTTCAAGCGCTGGGTTTCAAGCGCTGGGTTTCAAGCGCTGGGTTTCAAGCGCTGGGTTTCAAGCGCTGGGTTTCAAGCGCTGGGTTTCAAGCGCTGGGTTTCAAGCGCTGGGTTTCAAGCGCTGGGTTTCAAGCGCTGGGTTTCAAGCGCTGGGTTTCAAGCGCTGGGTTTCAAGCGCTGGGTTTCAAGCGCTGGGTTTCAAGCGCTGGGTTTCAAGCGCTGGGTTTCAAGCGCTGGGTTTCAAGCGCTGGGTTTCAAGCGCTGGGTTTCAAGCGCTGGGTTTCAAGCGCTGGGTTTCAAGCGCTGGGTTTCAAGCGCTGGGTTTCAAGCGCTGGGTTTCAAGCGCTGGGTTTCAAGCGCTGGGTTTCAAGCGCTGGGTTTCAAGCGCTGGGTTTCAAGCGCTGGGTTTCAAGCGCTGGGTTTCAGGAGCTGGGTTTCAAGCGCTGGGTTTCAAGCGCTGGGTTTCAAGCGCTGGGTTTCAAGCGCTGGGTTTCAAGCGCTGGGTTTCAAGCTCTGGGTTTCAAGCGCTGGGTTTCAAGCGCTGGGTTTCAAGCGCTGGGTTTCAAGCGCTGGGTTTCAAGCGCTGGGTTTCAAGCGCTGGGTTTCAAGCGCTGGGTTTCAAGCGCTGGGTTTCAAGCGCTGGGTTTCAAGCGCTGGGTTTCAAGCGCTGGGTTTCAAGCGCTGGGTTTCAAGCGCTGGGTTTCAAGCGCTGGGTTTCAAGCGCTGGGTTTCAAGCGCTGGGTTTCAAGCGCTGGGTTTCAAGCGCTGGGTTTCAAGCGCTGGGTTTCAAGCGCTGGGTTTCAAGCGCTGGGTTTCAAGCGCTGGGTTTCAAGCGCTGGGTTTCAGCGCTGGGTTTCAAGCGCTGGGTTTCAAGCGCTGGGTTTCAAGCGCTGGGTTTCAAGCGCTGGGTTTCAAGCGCTGGGTTTCAAGCGCTGGGTTTCAAGCGCTGGGTTTCAAGCGCTGGGTTTCAAGCGCTGGGTTTCAAGCGCTGGGTTTCAAGCGCTGGGTTTCAAGCGCTGGGTTTCAAGCGCTGGGTTTCAAGCGCTGGGTTTCAAGCGCTGGGTTTCAAGCGCTGGGTTTCAAGCGCTGGGTTTCAGCGCTGGGTTTCAAGCGCTGGGTTTCAAGCGCTGGGTTTCAAGCGCTGGGTTTCAAGCGCTGGGTTTCAAGCGCTGGGTTTCAAGCGCTGGGTTTCAAGCGCTGGGTTTCAAGCGCTGGGTTTCAAGCGCTGGGTTTCAAGCGCTGGGTTTCAAGCGCTGGGTTTCAAGCGCTGGGTTTCAAGCGCTGGGTTTCAAGCGCTGGGTTTCAAGCGCTGGGTTTCAAGCGCTGGGTTTCAAGCGCTGGGTTTCAAGCGCTGGGTTTCAGTCGCTGGGTTTCAAGCGCTGGGTTTCAAGCGCTGGGTTTCAAGCGCTGGGTTTCAAGCTACGGGTTTCAAGCGCTGGGTTTCAAGCGCTGGGTTTCAAGCGCTGGGTTTCAAGCGCTGGTTTTAAGCGCTGGGTTTCAAGCGCTGGGTTTCAGCGCTGGGTTTCAAGCGCTGGGTTTCAAGCGCTGGGTTTCAAGCGCTGGGTTTCAAGCGCTGGGTTTCAAGCGCTGGGTTTCAAGCGCTGGGTTTCAAGCGCTGGGTTTCAAGCGCTGGGTTTCAAGCGCTGGGTTTCAAGCGCTGGGTTTCAAGCGCTGGGTTTCAAGCGCTGGGTTTCAAGCGCTTTATTTCAAGCACTGGGTTTCAAGCGCTGGGTTTCAAGCGCTGGGTTTCAAGCGCTGGGTTTCAAGCGCTGGGTTTCAAGCGCTGGGTTTCAAGCGCTGGGTTTCAAGCGCTGGGTTTCAAGCGCTGGGTTTCAGCGCTGGGTTTCAAGCGCTGGGTTTCAAGCGCTGGGTTTCAAGCGCTGGGTTTCAAGCGCTGGGTTTCAAGCGCTGGGTTTCAAGCGCTGGGTTTCAAGCGCTGGGTTTCAAGCGCTGGGTTTCAAGCGCTAAGTTTCAAGCGCTGGGTTTCAAGCGCTGGGTTTCAAGCGCTGGTTTCAAGCGCTGGGTTTCAAGCGCTGGGTTTCAAGCGCTGGGTTTCAAGCGCTGCGCTGGGTTTCAAGCGCTGGGTTTCAAGCGCTGGGTTTCAAGCGCTGGGTTTCAGCGCTGGGTTTCAAGCGCTGGGTTTCAAGCGCTGGGTTTCAAGCGCTGGGTTTCAAGCGCTGGGTTTCAAGCGCTGGGTTTCAAGCGCTGGGTTTCAAGCGCTGGGTTTCAAGCGCTGGGTTTCAAGAGCTGGGTTTCAAGCGCTGGGTTTCAAGCGCTGGGTTTCAAGCGCTGGGTTTCAAGCGCTGGTTTCAAGCGCTGGGTTTCAAGCGCTGGGTTTCAAGCGCTGGGTTTCAAGCGCTGGGTTTCAAGCGCTGGGTTTCAAGCGCTGGGTTTCAAGCGCTGGGTTTCAAGCGCTGGGTTTCAAGCGCTGGGTTTCAAGCGCTGGGTTTCAAGCGCTGGGTTTCAAGCGCTGGGTTTCAAGCGCTGGGTTTCAAGCGCTGGGTTTCAAGCGCTGGGTTTCAAGCGCTGGGTTTCAAGCGCTGGGTTTCAAGCGCTGGGTTTCAAGCGCTGGGTTTCAAGCGCTGGGTTTCAAGCGCTGGGTTTCAAGCGCTGGGTTTCAAGCGCTGGGTTTCAAGCGCTGGGTTTCAAGCGCTGGGTTTCAAGCGCTGGGTTTCAAGCGCTGGGTTTCAAGCGCTGGGTTTCAAGCGCTGGGTTTCAAGCGCTGGGTTTCAAGCGCTGGGTTTCAAGCGCTGGGTTTCAAGCGCTGGGTTTCAAGCGCTGGGTTTCAAGCGCTGGGTTTCAAGCGCTGGGTTTCAAGCGCTGGGTTTCAAGCGCTGGGTTTCAAGCGCTGGGTTTCAAGCGCTGGGTTTCAAGCGCTGGGTTTCAAGCGCTGGGTTTCAAGCGCTGGGTTTCAAGCGCTGGGTTTCAAGCGCTGGGTTTCAGCGCTGGGTTTCAAGCGCTGGGTTTCAAGCGCTGGGTTTCAAGCGCTGGGTTTCAAGCGCTGGGTTTCAGCGCTGGGTTTCAAGCGCTGGGTTTCAAGCGCTGGGTTTCAAGCGCTGGGTTTCAAGCGCTGGGTTTCAAGCGCTGGGTTTCAAGCGCTGGGTTTCAAGCGCTGGGTTTCAAGCGCTGGGTTTCAAGCGCTGGGTTTCAAGCGCTGGGTTTCAAGCGCTGGGTTTCAAGCGCTGGGTTTCAAGCGCTGGGTTTCAAGCGCTGGGTTTCAAGCGCTGGGTTTCATGCGCTGGGTTTCAAGCGCTGGGTTTCAGCGCTGGGTTTCAAGCGCTGGGTTTGAAGCGCTGGGTTTCAAGCGCTGGGTTTCAAGCGCTGGGTTTCAAGCGCTGGGTTTCAAGCGCTGGGTTTCAAGCGCTGGGTTTCAAGCGCTGGGTTTCACCGCTGGGTTTCAAGCGCTGGGTTTCAAGCGCTGGGTTTCAAGCGCTGGGTTTCAAGCGCTGGGTTTAAGCGCTGGGTTTCAAGCGCTGGGTTTCAAGCGCTGGGTTTCAAGCGCTGGGTTTCAAGCGCTGGGTATCAATCGCTGGGTTTCAAGCGCTGGGTTTCAGCGCTGGGTTTCAAGCGCTGGGTTTAAGCGCTGGGTTTCAAGCGCTGGGTTTCAAGCGCTGGTTTCAAGCGCTGGGTTTCAAGCGCTGGGTTTCAAGCGCTGGGTTTCAAGCGCTGGGTTTCAAGCGCTGGGTTTCAAGCGCTGGGTTTCTAGCGGTGGGTTTCTGGGTTTCAAGCGCTGGGTTTCAAGCGCTGGGTTTCAAGCGCTGGGTTTAAGCGCTGGGTTTCAAGCGCTGGGTTTCAAGCGCTGGGTTTCAAGCGCTGGGTTTCAAGCGCTGGGTTTCAAGCGCTGGGTTTCAAGCGCTGGGTTTCAAGCGCTGGGTTTCAAGCGCTGGGTTTCAAGCGCTGGGTTTCAAGCGCTGGGTTTCAAGCGCTGGGTTTCAAGCGCTGGGTTTCAAGCGCTGGGTTTCAAGCGCTGGGTTTCAAGCGCTGGGTTTCAAGCGCTGGGTTTCAAGCGCTGGGTTTCAAGCGCTGGGTTTCAAGCGCTGGGTTTCAAGCGCTGGGTTTCAAGCGCTGGGTTTCAAGCGCTGGGTTTCAAGCGCTGGGTTTCAAGCGCTGGGTTTCAAGCGCTGGGTTTCAAGCGCTGGGTTTCAAGCGCTGGGTTTCAAGCGCTGGGTTTCAAGCGCTGGGTTTCAAGCGCTGGGTTTCAAGCGCTGGGTTTCAAGCGCTGGGTTTCAAGCGCTGGGTTTCAAGCGCTGGGTTTCAAGCGCTGGGTTTCAAGCGCTGGGTTTCAAGCGCTGGGTTTCAAGCGCTGGGTTTCAAGCGCTGGGTTTCAAGCGCTGGGTTTCAAGCGCTGGGTTTCAAGCGCTGGGTTTCAAGCGCTGGGTTTCAAGCGCTGGGTTTCAAGCGCTGGGTTTCAAGCGCTGGGTTTCAGCCCCCGGGTTTCAAGCGCTGGGTTTCAAGCTCCGGGTTTCAAGCGCTGGGTTTCAAGCGCTGGGTTTCAAGCGCTGGGTTTCAAGCGCTGGGTTTCAAGCGCTGGGTTTCAAGCGCTGGGTTTCAAGCGCTGGGTTTCAAGCGCTGGGTTTCAAGCGCTGGGTTTCAAGCGCTGGGTTTCAAGCGCTGGGTTTCAAGCGCTGGGTTTCAAGCGCTGGGTTTCAAGCGCTGGGTTTCAAGCGCTGGGTTTCAAGCGCTGGGTTTCAAGCGCTGGGTTTCAAGCGCTGGGTTTCAAGCGCTGGGTTTCAAGCGCTGGGTTTCAGCGCTGGGTTTCAAGCGCTGGGTTTCAAGCGCTGGGTTTCAAGCGCTGGGTTTCAAGCGCTGGGTTTCAAGCGCTGGGTTTCAAGCGCTGGGTTTCAAGCGCTGGGTTTCAAGCGCTGGGTTTCAAGCGCTGGGTTTCAAGCGCTGGGTTTCAGCGCTGGGTTTCAAGCGCTGGGTTTCAAGCGCTGGGTTTCAAGCGCTGGGTTTCAAGCGCTGGGTTTCAAGCGCTGGGTTTCAAGCGCTGGGTTTCAAGCGCTGGGTTTCAAGCGCTGGGTTTCAGCGCTGGGTTTCAAGCGCTGGGTTTCAAGCGCTGGGTTTCAAGCGCTGGGTTTCAAGCGCTGGGTTTCAAGCGCTGGGTTTCAAGCGCTGGGTTTCAAGCGCTGGGTTTCAAGCGCTGGGTTTCAAGCGCTGGGTTTCAAGCGCTGGGTTTCAAGCGCTGGGTTTCAAGCGCTGGGTTTCAAGCGCTGGGTTTCAAGCGCTGGGTTTCAAGCGCTGGGTTTCAAGCGCTGGGTTTCAAGCTGGGTTTCAAGCGCTGGGTTTCAAGCGCTGGGTTTCAAGCGCTGGGTTTCAAGCGCTGGGTTTCAAGCGCTGGGTTTCAAGCGCTGGGTTTCAGCGCTGGGTTTCAAGCGCTGGGTTTCAAGCGCTGGGTTTCAAGCGCTGGGTTTCAAGCGCTGGGTTTCAAGCGCTGGGTTTCAAGCGCTGGGTTTCAAGCGCTGGGTTTCAAGCGCTGGGTTTCAAGCGCTGGGTTTCAAGCGCTGGGTTTCAAGCGCTGGGTTTCAAGCGCTGGGTTTCAAGCGCTGGGTTTCAAGCGCTGGGTTTCAAGCGCTGGGTTTCAAGCGCTGGGTTTCAAGCGCTGGGTTTCAACGGCTGGGTTTCAAGCGCTGGGTTTCAAGCGCTGGGTTTCAAGCGCTGCGTTTCAAGCTGGGTTTCAAGCGCTGGGTTTCACGCGCTGGGTTTCAAGCGCTGGGTTTCAAGCGCTGGGTTTCAAGCGCTGGGTTTCAAGCGCTGGGTTTCAAGCGCTGGGTTTCAAGCGCTGGGTTTCAAGCGCTGGGTTTCAAGCGCTGGGTTTCTGGGTTTCAAGCGCTGGGTTTCAAGCGCAGGGTATCAAGCGCTGGGTTTCACGCGCTGGGTTTCAAGCGCTGGGTTTCAAGCGCTGGGTTTCAAGCGTTCGCTGGGTTTCAAGCGCTGGGTTTCAGCGCTGGGTTTCAAGCGCTGGGTTTCAAGCGCTGGGTTTCAAGCGCTGGGTTTCAAGCGCTGGGTTTCAAGCGCTGGGTTTCAAGCGCTGGGTTTCAAGCGCTGGGTTTCAAGCGCTGGGTTTCAAGCGCTGGGTTTCAAGCGCTGGGTTTCAAGCGCTGGGTTTCAAGCGCTGGGTTTCAAGCGCTGGGTTTCAAGCGCTGGGTTTCAAGCGCTGGGTTTCAAGCGCTGGGTTTCAAGCGCTGGGTTTCAAGCGCTGGGTTTCAAGCGCTGGGTTTCAAGCGCTGGGTTTCAAGCGCTGGGTTTCAAGCGCTGGGTTTCAAGCGCTGGGTTTCAAGCGCTGGGTTTCAAGCGCTGGGTTTCAAGCGCTGGGTTTCAAGCGCTGGGTTTCAGTCGCTGGGTTTCAAGCGCTGGGTTTCAAGCGCTGGGTTTCAAGCGCTGGGTTTCAGCGCTGGGTTTCAAGCGCTGGGTTTCAAGCGCTGGGTTTCAAGCGCTGGGTTTCAAGCGCTGGGTTTCAAGCGCTGGGTTTCAAGCGCTGGGTTTCAAGCGCTGGGTTTCAAGCGCTGGGTTTCAAGCGCTGGGTTTCAAGCTGAGTTTCAAGCGCTGGGTTTCAAGCGCTGGGTTTCAAGCGCTGGGTTTCAAGCGCTGGGTTTCAAGCGCTGGGTTTCAAGCGCTGGGTTTCAAGCGCTGGGTTTCAAGCGCTGGGTTTCAAGCGCTGGGTTTCAAGCGCTGGGTTTCAAGCGCTGGGTTTCAAGCGCTGGGTTTCAAGCGCTGGGTTTCAAGCGCTGGGTTTCAAGCGCTGGGTTTCAAGCGCTGGGTTTCAAGCGCTGGGTTTCAAGCGCTGGGTTTCAAGCGCTGGGTTTCAAGCGCTGGGTTTCAAGCGCTGGGTTTCAAGCGCTGGGTTTCAAGCGCTGGGTTTCAAGCGCTGGGTTTCAAGCGCTGGGTTTCAAGCGCTGGGTTTCAAGCGCTGGGTTTCAAGCGCTGGGTTTCAAGCGCTGGGTTTCAAGCGCTGGGTTTCAAGCGCTGGGTTTCAAGCGCTGGGTTTCAAGCGCTGGGTTTCAAGCGCTGGGTTTCAAGCGCTGGGTTTCAAGCGCTGGGTTTCAAGCGCTGGGTTTCAAGCGCTGGGTTTCAAGCGCTGGGTTTCAAGCGCTGGGTTTCAAGCTGGGTTTCAAGCGCTGGGTTTCAAGCGCTGGGTTTCAAGCGCTGGGTTTCAAGCGCTGGGTTTCAAGCGCTGGGTTTCAAGCGCTGGGTTTCAAGCGCTGGGTTTCAGCGCTGGGTTTCAAGCGCTGGGTTTCAAGCGCTGGGTTTCAAGCGCTGGGTTTCAAGCGCTGGGTTTCAAGCGCTGGGTTTCAAGCGCTGGGTTTCAAGCGCTGGGTTTCAGCGCTGGGTTTCAAGCGCTGGGTTTCAAGCGCTGGGTTTCAAGCGCTGGGTTTCAAGCGCTGGGTTTCAAGCGCTGGGTTTCAAGCGCTGGGTTTCAAGCGCTGGGTTTCTAGAGCTGGGTTTCAAGCGCTGGGTTTCAAGCGCTGGGTTTCAAGCGCTGGGTTTCAAGCGCTGCGCTGGGTTTCAAGCGCTGGGTTTCAAGCGCTGGGTTTCAAGCGCTGGGTTTCAAGCGCTGAGAGCTCGGTTTCAGCGCTGGGTTTCAAGCGCTGGGTTTCAAGCGCTGGGTTTCAAGCGCTGGGTTTCAAGCGCTGGGTTTCAAGCGCTGGGTTTCAGCGCTGGGTTTCAAGCGCTGGGTTTCAAGCGCTGGGTTTCAAGCGCTGGGTTTCAAGCGCTGGGTTTCAAGCGCTGGGTTTCAAGCGCTGGGTTTCAAGCGCTGGGTTTCAAGCGCTGGGTTTCAAGCGCTGGGTTTCAAGCGCTGGGTTTCAAGCGCTGGGTTTCAAGCGCTGGGTTTCAGCGCTGGGTTTCAAGCGCTGGGTTTCAAGCGCTGGGTTTCAAGCGCTGGGTTTCAAGCGCTGGGTTTCAAGCGCTGGGTTTCAAGCGCTGGGTTTCAAGCGCTGGGTTTCAAGCGCTGGGTTTCAAGCGCTGGGTTTCAAGCGCTGGGTTTCAAGCTGGGTTTCAAGCGCTGGGTTTCAAGCGCTGGGTTTCAAGCGCTGGGTTTCAAGCGCTGGGTTTCAAGCGCTGGGTTTCAAGCGCTGGGTTTCAAGCGCTGGGTTTCAAGCGCTGGGTTTCAAGCGCTGGGTTTCAAGCGCTGGGTTTCAAGCGCTGGGTTTCAAGCGCTGGGTTTCAAGCGCTGGGTTTCAAGCGCTGGGTTTCAAGCGCTGGGTTTCAAGCGCTGGGTTTCAAGCGCTGGGTTTCAAGCGCTGGGTTTCAAGCGCTGGGTTTCAAGCGCTGGGTTTCAGCGCTGGGTTTCAAGCGCTGGGTTTCAAGCGCTGGGTTTCAAGCGCTGGGTTTCAAGCGCTGGGTTTCAAGCGCTGGGTTTCAAGCGCTGGGTTTCAAGCGCTGGGTTTCAAGCGCTGGGTTTCAAGCGCTGGGTTTCAAGCGCTGGGTTTCAAGCGCTGGGTTTCAGCGCTGGGTTTCAAGCGCTGGGTTTCAAGCGCTGGGTTTCAAGCGCTGGGTTTCAAGCGCTGGGTTTCAAGCGCTGGGTTTCAAGCGCTGGGTTTCAAGCGCTGGGTTTCAAGCGCTGGGTTTCAAGCGCTGGGTTTCAGCGCTGGGTTTCAAGCGCTGGGTTTCAAGCGCTGGGTTTCAAGCGCTGGGTTTCAAGCGCTGGGTTTCAAGCGCTGGGTTTCAAGCGCTGGGTTTCAAGCGCTGGGTTTCAAGCGCTGCGCTGGGTTTCAAGCGCTGGGTTTCAAAGGCTGGGTTTAGGACGCTGGGTTTCAAGCGCTGGGTTTCAAGCGCTGGGTTTCAAGCGCTGGGTTTCAAGCGCTGGGTTTCAAGCGCTGGGTTTCAAGCGCTGGGTTTCAAGCGCTGGGTTTCAAGCGCTGGGTTTAAGCGCTGGGTTTCAAGCGCTGGGTTTCAAGCGCTGGGTTTCAAGCGCTGGGTTTCAAGCGCTGGGTTTCAAGCGCTGGGTTTCAAGCGCTGGGTTTCAAGCGCTGGGTTTAAGCGCTGGGTTTCAAGCGCTGGGTTTCAAGCGCTGGGTTTCAAGCGCTGGGTTTCAAGCGCTGGGTTTCAAGCGCTGGGTTTCAAGCGCTGGGTTTCAAGCGCTGGGTTTCAAGCGCTGGGTTTCAAGCGCTGGGTTTCAAGCGCTGGGTTTCAAGCGCTGGGTTTCAAGCGCTGGGTTTCAAGCGCTGGGTTTCAGCGCTGGGTTTCAAGCGCTGGGTTTCAAGCGCTGGGTTTCAAGCGCTGGGTTTCACGCGCTGGGTTTCAAGCGCTGGGTTTCAAGCGCTGGGTTTCAAGCGCTGGGTTTCAAGCGCTGGGTTTCAAGCGCTGGGTTTCAAGCCCTGGGTTTCAAGCGCTGGGTTTCAAGCGCTGGGTTTCGAGCGCTGGGTTTCAAGCGCTGGGTTTCCTAGCGCTGGGTTTCAAGCGCTGGGTTTCAAGCGCTGGGTTTCAAGCGCTGGGTTTCAAGCGCTGGGTTTCAAGCGCTGGGTTTCAAGCGCTGGGTTTCAAGAGCTGGGTTTCAAGCGCTGGGTTTCAAGCGCTGGGTTTCAAGCGCTGGGTTTCAAGCGCTGGGTTTCAATGGCTGGGTTTCAAGCGCTGGGTTTCAAGCGCTGGGTTTCAAGCGCTTGGTTTCAACCGCTGGGTTTCAAGCGCTGGGTTTCAAGCGCTGGGTTTCAAGCGCTGGGTTTCAAGCGCTGGGTTTCAAGCGCTGGGTTTCAAGCGCTGGGTTTCAAGCGCTGGGTTTCAAGCGCTGGGTTTCAAGCGCTGGGTTTCAAGCGCTGGGTTTCAGCGCTGGGTTTCAAGCGCTGGGTTTCAAGCGCTGGGTTTCAAGCGCTGGGTTTCAAGCGCTGGGTTTCAAGCGCTGGGTTTCAAGCGCTGGGTTTCAAGCGCTGGGTTTCAAGCGCTGGGTTTCAAGCGCTGGGTTTCAAGCGCTGGGTTTCAAGCGCTGGGTTTCAAGCGCTGGGTTTCAGCGATGGGTTTCAAGCGCTGGGTTTCAAGCGCTGGGTTTCAAGCGCTGGGTTTCAAGCGCTGGGTTTCAAGCGCTGGGTTTCAAGCGCTGGGTTTGCTGGGTTTCAAGCGCTGGTTATCACGCGCTGGGTTGCCAGCGCTGGGTTTCAAGCGCTGGGTTTCAAGCGCTGGGTTTCAAGCGCTGGGTTTCAAGCGCTGGGTTTCAAGCGCTGGGTTTCAAGCGCTGGGTTTCAAGCGCTGGGTTTCAAGCGCTGGGTTTCAAGCGCTGGGTTTCAAGCGCTGGGTTTCAAGCGCTGGGTTTCAAGCGCTGGGTTTCAAGCGCTGGGTTTCAAGCGCTGGGTTTCAGCGCTGGGTTTCAAGCGCTGGGTTTCAAGCGCTGGGTTTAAGCGCTGGGTTTCAAGCGCTGGGTTTCAAGCGCTGGGTTTCAAGCGCTGGGTTTCAAGCGCTGGGTTTCAAGCGCTGGGTTTCAAGCGCTGGGTTTCAAGCGCTGGGTTTCAAGCGCTGGGTTTCAAGCGCTGGGTTTCAAGCGCTGGGTTTCAAGCGCTGGGTTTCAAGCGCTGGGTTTCAAGCGCTGTTTTTCAAGCGCTGGGTTTCAAGCGCTGGGTTTCAAGCGCTGGGTCTCAAGCGCTGGGTTTCAAGCGCTGGGTTTCAAGCGCTGGGTTTCAAGCGCTGGGTTTCAAGCGCTGGGTTTCAAGCGCTGGGTTTCAAGCGCTGGGTTTCAAGCGCTGGGTTTCAAGCGCTGGGTTTCAAGCGCTGGGTTTCAAGCGCTGGGTTTCAAGCGCTGGGTTTCAAGCGCTGGGTTTCAAGCGCTGGGTTTCAAGCGCTGGGTTTCAAGCGCTGGGTTTCAAGCGCTGGTTTTCAAGCGCTGGGTTTCAAGCGCTGGGTTCAAGCGCTGGGTTTCAAGCGCTGGGTTTCAAGCGCTGGGTTTAAGCGCTGGGTTTCAAGCGCTGGGTTTCAAGCGCTGGGTTTCAAGCGCTGGGTTTCAAGCGCTGGGTTTCAAGCGCTGGGTTTCAAGCGCTGGGTTTCAAGCGCTGGGTTTCAAGCGCTGGGTTTCAAGCTGAGTTTCAAGCGCTGGGTTTCAAGCGCTGGGTTTCAAGCGCTGGGTTTCAAGCGCTGGGTTTCAAGCGCTGGGTTTCAAGCGCTGGGTTTCAAGCGCTGGGTTTCAAGCGCTGGGTTTCAAGCGCTGGGTTTCAAGCGCTGGTTTCAAGCGCTGGGTTTCAAGCGCTGGGTTTCAAGCGCTGGGTTTCAAGCGCTGGGTTTCAAGCGCTGGGTTTCAAGCGCTGGGTTTCAAGCGCTGGGTTTCAAGCGCTGGGTTTCAAGCGCTGGGTTTCAAGCGCTGGGTTTCAGCGCTGGGTTTCAAGCGCTGGGTTTCAAGCGCTGGGTTTCAAGCGCTGGGTTTCAAGCGCTGGGTTTCAAGCGCTGGGTTTCAAGCGCTGGGTTTCAAGCGCTGGGTTTCAAGCGCTGGGTTTCAAGCGCTGGGTTTCAAGCGCTGGGTTTCAAGCGCGGGGTTTCAAGCGCTGGGTTTCAAGCGCTGGGTTTGCTGGGTTTCAAGCGCTGGGTTTCAAGCGCTGGGTTTCAAGCGCTGGGTTTCAAGCGCTGGGTTTCAAGCGCTGGGTTTCACGCGCTGGTTTCAAGCGCTGGGTTTCACGCGCTGGGTTTCTAGCGCTGGGTTTCAAGCGCTGGGTTTCAAGCGCTGGGTTTCAAGCGCTGGGTCTCTAGCGCTGGGTTTCAAGCGCTGGGTTTCAAGCGCTGGGTTTACAGCGCTGGGTTTCAAGCGCGGGGTTTCCAAGCGCTGGGTTTCAAGCGCTGGGTTTCAAGCGCTGGGTTTCAAGCGCTGGGTTTCAAGCGCTGGTTTACATGCGCTGGTTTCAAGCGCTGGGTTTCAAGCGCTGGGTTTCAAGCGCTGGGTTTCAAGCGCTGGGTTTCAGCGCTGGGTTTCAAGCGCTGGGTTTCAAGCGCTGGGTTTCAAGCGCTGGGTTTCAAGCGCTGGGTTTCAAGCGCTGGGTTTCAAGCGCTGGGTTTCAAGCGCTGGGTTTCAAGCGCTGGGTTTGTAGCGCTGGGTTTCAAGCGCTGGGTTTCAAGCGCTGGGTTTCAAGCGCTGGGTTTCAAGCGCTGGGTTTCAAGCGCTGGGTTTCAAGCGCTGGGTTTCAAGCGCTGGGTTTCAAGCGCTGGGTTTCAAGCGCTGGGTTTCAAGCGCTGGGTTTCAAGCGCTGGGTTTCAAGCGCTGGGTTTCAAGTGCTGGGTTTCAAGCGCTGGGTTTCAAGCGCTGGGTTTCAAGCGCTGGGTTTCAAGCGCTGGGTTTCAAGCGCTGGGTTTCAAGCGCTGGGTTTCAAGCGCTGGGTTTCAAGCGCTGGGTTTCAAGCGCTGGGTTTCAAGCGCTGGGTTTCAAGCGCTGGGTTTCAAGCGCTGGGTTTCAAGCGCTGGGTTTCAAGCGGGTTTGCCGCTGGGTTTCATGCTGGGTTCCAGCGCTGGGTTTCAAGCGCTGGGTTTCAAGCGCTGGGTTTCACGCGCTGGGTTTCAAGCGCTGGGTTTCAAGCGCTGGGTTTCAAGCGCTGGGTTTCAAGCGCTGGGTTTCAAGCGCTGGGTTTCAAGCGCTGGGTTTCAAGCGCTGGGTTTCAGGCGCTGGGTTTCAAGCGCTGGTTTCGCTGGGTTTCAAGCGCTGGGTTTCAAGCGCTGGGTTTCAAGCGCGGGTTTCAGCTCAGCTGGGTTTCAAGCGCTTTCAAGCGCTTTTCAGCGCTGCGCTGGGTTTCAAGCGCTGGTTTCAGCGCTGGGTTTCAGCGCTGGGTTTCGCGCTGGTTTCAAGCGCTGGGTTTCATGCGCTGGGTTTCAAGCGCTGGGTTTCAAGCTGGGTTTCGCGCTGGGTTTCGCAGCGCTGGGTTTCAAGCGCTGGGTTTCGAGCTGGTTTCAGCGCTGGGTTTCAGCGCTGGGTTTCAGCGCTGGTTTCAAGCGCTGCGCTGGGTTTCACGCGCTGGGTTTCAAGCGCTGGGTTTCAGCGCTGGGTTTCAGCTGGGTTTCGCGCTGGGTTTCAGCGCTGGGTTTCAGCTGGGTTTCAGCGCCTGGGTTTCAAGCGCTGGTTTCAGCGCTGGGTTTCAAGCGCTGGGTTTCAAGCGCTGGGTTTAAGCGCTGGGTTTCAAGCGCTGGGTTTCACGCGCTGGGTTTCAAGCGCTGGGTTTCAAGCGCTGGGTTTCAGCGCTGGGTTTCAAGCGCTGGGTTTCATGCGCTGGGTTTCAAGCGCTGGGTTTCAAGCGCTGGGTTTCAAGCTGGGTTTCAGCGCTGGGTCTCAAGCGCTGGGTTTACAGCGCTGGGTTTCCAAGCGCTGGGTTTCAGCGCTGGGTTTCGCTGGGTTTCAGCGCTGGGTTTGAAGCGCTGGGTTTCAAGCGCTGGGTTTCAAGCGCTGGGTTTCAGGCGCTGGGTTTCAAGCGCTGGGTTTCAAGCGCTGGGTTTCAAGCGCTGGGTTTCAAGCGCTGAGTTTCAAGCGCTGGGTTTCAAGCGCTGGGTTTCAAGCGCTGGGTTTCAAGCGCCGGGTTTGAGCGCTGGGTTTCGAGCGCTGGGTTTCAAGCGCTGGGTTTCAAGCGCTGGGTTTCAAGCGCTGGGTTTCGAGCGCTGGGTTTCAAGCGCTGGGTTTCGAGCGCTGGGTTTCTAGCGCTGGGTTTCAAGCGCTGGGTTTCAAGCGCTGGGTTTCAGCTGGGTTTCAGCGCTGGTTTCAGCGCTGGGTTTCAAGCGCTGGGTTTCAAGCGCTGGGTTTCAGCGCTGCTGGGTTTTCAGCGCTGGGTTTCAAGCGCTGGGTTTCACGCGCTGGGTTTCAAGCGCTGGGTTTCAAGCGCTGGGTTTCAAGCTCTGGGTATCAAGTGCTGGGTTTCAAGCGCTGGGTCTCATGCGCTGGGTTTCAAGCGCTGGGTTTCAAGCGCCGCTGGTTTCGCCGCTGGGTTTCAGCGCTGGGTTCAGCGCTGGGTTTCAAGCGCTCGGTTTCAGCGCTGGGTTAGCGCCGTTCAAGCGCTGGGTTTCAAGCGCTGGGTTAAGAGCGCTGGGTTTCAAGCGCTGGGTTTCAAGCGCTGGGTTTCAAGCGCTGGGTTTCAAGCGCTGGGTCTCAAGCGCTGGGTTTCAAGCGCTGGGTTTCAAGCGCTGGGTTCAAGCGCTGGGTTTCTGGGTTTCAAGCGCTGGGTTTCAGGCGCTGGGTTTCACTCGCTGGGTTTCAAGCGCTGGGTTTCAAGCGCTGGGTTTCAAGCGCCGGGTTTGAGCTCTGGGTTTCAGCGCTGGGTTTCAGCGCTGGGTTTCAGCGCTGGGTTTCAAGCTGGGTTTCAGCGCTGGGTTTCAAGCGCTGGGTTTCTAGCGCTGGGTTTCTAGCGCTGGGTTTCTAGCGCTGGGTTTCAAGCGCTGGGTTTCAAGCGCTGGGTTTCAAGCGCTGGGTTTCAAGCGCTGGGTTTCAAGCGCTGGGTTTAAAGCGCTGGGTTTCAAGCGCTACAAGCGCTGGGCCGCTCGCGCTGGGTTTCTAGCGCTGGGTTTCAAGCGCTGGGTTTCAAGCGCTGGGTTAGCGCAAGCGCTGGTTAGCGCCAGCGCTGTTAGCGCTCAAGCGCTGGGTTAGCGCCAAGCGCTTGTCAGCGCTGGGTTTCAAGCGCTGGTTAGCCCAGCGCTGGTAGCCCAGCGCTTGAAACCCAGCGCTTGAAACCCAGCGCTTGAAACCTAGCGCTTGAAACCCTGAAACCCAGTGCTTGAAACCCAGCGCTTGAAACCCAGCGCTTGAAACCCAGCGCTTGAAACCCAGCGCTTGAAACCCAGCGCTTGAAACCCAGCGCTTGAAACCCAGCGCTTGAAACCCAGCGCTTGAAACCCAGCGCTTGAAACCCAGCGCTTGAAACCCAGCGCTTGAAACCCAGCGCTTGAAACCCAGCGCTAGAAACCCAGCGCTTGAAACCCAGCGCTTGAAACCCAGCGCTTGAAACCCAGCGCTTGAAACCCAGCGCTTGAAACCCTGAGCTTGAAACCCAGCGCTTGAAACCCAGCGCTTGAAACCCAGCGCTTGAAACCCAGCGCTTGAAACCCAGCGCTTGAAACCCAGCGCTTGAAACCCAGCGCTTGAAACCCAGCGCTGAAACCCAGCGCTTGAAACCCAGCGCTTGAAACCCAGCGCTTGAAACCCAGCGCTTGAAACCCAGCGCTTGAAACCCAGCGCTGAAAACCCAGCGCTGAAACCCAGCGCTTGAAACCCAGCGCTGAAACCCAGCGCTTGAAACCCAGCGCTTGAAACCCAGCGCTTGAAACCCAGCGCTTGAAACCCAGCGCTTGAAACCCAGCGCTTGAAACCCAGCGCTTGAAACCCAGCGCTTGAAACCCAGCGCTTGAAACCCAGCCTTTGAAACCCAGCGCTTGAAACCCAGCGCTTGAAACCCAGCGCTTGAAACCCAGCGCTTGAAACCCAGCGCTTGAAACCCAGCGCTTGAAACCCAGCGCTTGAAACCCAGCGCTTGAAACCCAGCGCTTGAAACCCAGCGCTTGAAACCCAGCGCTTGAAACCCAGCGCTTGAAACCCAGCGCTTAAACCCAGCGCTTGAAACCCAGCGCTTGAAACCCAGCGCTTGAAACCCAGCGCTTGAAACCCAGCGCTTGAAACCCAGCGCTTGAAACCCAGCGCTTGAAACCCAGCGCTGGAAACCCAGCGCTGGAAACCCAGCGCTTGAAACCCAGCGTTGAAACCCAGCGCTTGAAACCCAGCGCTTGAAACCCAGCGAAACCCGCTTGAAACCCAGCGCTTGAAACCCAGCGCTTGAAACCCAGCGCTTGAAACCCAGCGCTTGAAACCCAGCGCTTGAAACCCAGCGCTTGAAACCCAGCGCTTGAAACCCAGCGTTGAAACCCAGCGCTTGAAACCCAGCGCTTGAAACCCAGCGCTTGAAACCCAGCGCTTGAAACCCAGCGCTTGAAACCCAGCGCTTGAAACCCAGCGCTGGAAACCCAGCGCGTGAAACCCAGCGCTTGAAACCCAGCGCTTGAAACCCAGCGCTTGAAACCCAGCGCTTGAAACCCAGCGCTTGAAACCCAGCGTTTGAAACCCAGCGCTTGAAACCCAGCGCTTGAAACCCAGCGCTTGAAACCCAGCGCTTGAAACCCAGCGCTTGAAACCCAGCGCTTGAAACCCAGCGCTTGAAACCCAGCGCTTTGAAACCCAGCGCTTGAAACCCAGCGCTTGAAACCCAGCGCTTGAAACCCAGCGCTTGAAACCCAGCGCTTGAAACCCAGCGCTTGAAACCCAGCGCTTGAAACCCAGCGCTTGGAAACCCAGCGCTTGAAACCCAGCGCTTGAAACCCAGCGCTTGAAACCCAGCGCTTGAAACCCAGCGCTTGAAACCCAGCGCTTGAAACCCAGCGCTTGAAACCCAGCGCTTGAAACCCAGCGCTTGAAACCCAGCGCTAAAACCCAGCGCTTGAAACCCAGCGCTTGTAACCCAGCGCTTGAAACCCAGAAACCCAGCGCTTGAAACCCAGCGCTTGGAAACCCAGCGCTTGAAACCCAGCGATTGAAACCCAGCGCTTGAAACCCAGCACTGGGAAACCCAGCGCTTGAAAACCCAGCGCTTGAAACCCAGCGCGTGAAACCCAGCGCTTGAAACCCAGCGCTTAAACCCAGCGCTTGAAACCCAGCGCTTGAAACCCAGCGCTTGAAACCCAGCGCTTGAAACCCAGCGCTTGAAACCCAGCGCTTGAAACCCAGCGCTTGAAACCCAGCGCTTGAAACCCAGCGCTTGAAACCCAGCGCTTGAAACCCAGCGCTTGAAACCCAGCGCTTGAAACCCAGCGCTTGAAACCCAGCGCTTGAAACCCAGCGCTTGAAACCCAGCGCTTGAAACCCAGCGCTTGAAACCCAGCGCTTGAAACCCAGCGCTTGAAACCCAGCGCTTGAAACCCAGCGCTTGAAACCCAGCGCTGGAAACCCAGCGCTTGAAACCCAGCGCTTGAAACCCAGCGTTGAAACCCAGCGCTTGAAACCCAGCGCTTGAAACCCAGCGCTTGAAACCCAGCTTGAAACCCAGCGCTTGAAACCCAGCGCTTGAAACCCAGCGCTTGAAACCCAGCGCTTGAAACCCAGCGCTTGAAACCCAGCGCTTGAAACCCAGCGCTTGAAACCCAGCGTTTGAAACCCAGCGCTTGAAACCCAGCGCTTGAAACCCAGCGCTTGAAACCCAGCGCTTGAAACCCAGCGCTTGAAACCCAGCGCTTGAAACCCAGCGCTTGAAACCCAGCGCTTGAAACCCAGCGCTTGAAACCCAGCGTTGAAACCCAGCGCTGGAAACCCAGCGCTTGAAACCCAGCGCTTGAAACCCAGCGCTTGAAACCCAGCGCTAGAAACCCAGCGCTTGAAACCCAGCGCTTGAAACCCAGCGCCTGAAACCCAGCGCTTGAAACCCAGCGCTTGAAACCCAGCGCTTGAAACCCAGCGCTTGAAACCCAGCGCTTGAAACCCAGCGCTCAAACCCAGCGCTTGAAACCCAGCGCTTGAAACCCAGCGCTTGAAACCCAGCGCTTGAAACCCAGCGCTTGAAACCCAGCGCTTGAAACCCAGCGCTTGAAACCCAGCGCTTGAAACCCAGTGCTTGAAACCCAGCGCTTGAAACCCAGCGCTTGAAACCCAGCGCTTGAAACCCAGCGCTTGAAACCCAGCGCTTGAAACCCAGCGCTTGAAACCCAGCGCTTGAAACCCAGCGCTTGAAACCCAGCGCTTGGAAACCCAGCGCTTGAAACCCAGCGCTTGAAACCCAGCGCTTGAAACCCAGCGCTTGAAACCCAGCGCTTGAAACCCAGCGCTTGAAACCCAGCGCTGGAACCCAGCGCTTGAAACCCAGCGCTTGAAACCCAGCGCTTGAAACCCAGCGCTGAAACCCAGCGCTTGAAACCCAGCGTTGAAACCCAGCGCTTGAAACCCAGGGGCTGAAACCCAGCGCTTGAAACCCGGGGGCTGAAACCCAGCGCTTGAAACCCAGCTTGAAACCCAGCGCTTGAAACCCAGCGCTTGAAACCCAGCGCTTGAAACCCAGCGCTGAAACCCAGCGCTTGAAACCCAGCGCTTGAAACCCAGCGCTTGAAACCCAGCGCTTGAAACCCAGCGCTTGGAAACCCAACGCTTGAAACCCAGCGCTTGAAACCCAGCGCTTGAAACCCAGCGCTTGAAACCCAGCGCTTGAAACCCAGCGCTTGAAACCCAGCGCTTGAAACCCAGCGCTTGAAACCCAGCGCTTGAAACCCAGCGCTTGAAACCCAGCGCTTGAAACCCAGCGCTTGAAACCCAGCGCTGAAACCCAGCGCTGCAAACCCAGCGCGTGAAACCCAGCGCTTGAAACCCAGCGCTTGAAACCCAGCGCTTGAAACCCAGCGCTCGAAACCCAGCGCTTGAAACCCAGCGCTTGAAACCCAGCGCTTGAAACCCAGCGCTTGAAACCCAGCGCTTGAAACCCAGCGCTTGAAACCCGAGAGAGTTAAACCCAGCGCTTGAAACCCAGCGCTTGAAACCCAGCGCTTGAAACCCAGCGCTTGAAACCTGAAACCCAGCGCTTGAAACCCAGCGCTTGAAACCCAGCGCTTGAAACCCAGCGCTTGAAACCCAGCGCTTGAAACCCAGCGCTTGAAACCCAGCGCTTGAAACCCAGCGCGTGAAACCCAGCGCGTGAAACCCAGCGCTTGAAACCCAGCGCTTGAAACCCAGCGCGTGAGACCCAGCGCTTGAAACCCAGCGCTTGAAACCCAGCGCTTGAAACCCAGCGCTCTAAACCCAGCGCTTGAAACCCAGCGCTTGAAACCCAGCGCTTGAAACCCAGCGCTTGAAACCCAGCGCTTGAAACCCAGCGCTTGAAACCCAGCGCTTGAAACCCAGCGCTTGAAACCCAACGCTTGAAACCCAGCGCTTGAAACCCAGCGCTTGAAACCCAGCGCTTGGAAACCCAGCGCTTGGAAACCCAGCGCTTGAAACCCAGCGCTTGAAACCCAGCGCTTGAAACCCAGCGCTTGAAACCCAGCGCTTGAAACCCAGCGCTTGAAACCCAGCGCTTGAAACCCAGCGCTTGAAACCCAGCGCTTGAAACCCAGCGCTTGAAACCCAGCGCTTGAAACCCAGCGCTTGAAACCCAGCGCTTGAAACCCAGCGCTTGAAACCCAGCGCTTGAAACCCAGCGCTTGAAACCCAGCGCTTGAAACCCAGCGCTTGAAACCCAGCGCTGGAAACCCAGCGCTTGAAACCCAGCGCTTGAAACCCAGCGCTTGAAACCCAGCGCTTGAAACCCAGCGCTTGAAACCCAGCGCTTGAAACCCAGCGCTCGAAACCCAGCGCTTGAAACCCAGCGCTTGAAACCCAGCGCTCGAAACCCAGCGCTTGAAACCCAGCGCTTGAAACCCAGCGCTTGAAACCCAGCGCTTGAAACCCAGCGCTCGAAACCCAGCGCTTGAAACCCAGCGCTTGAAACCCAGCGCTTGAAACCCAGTGCTTGAAACCCAGCGCTTGAAACCCAGCGCTTGAAACCCAGCGCTTGAAACCCAGCGCTTGAAACCCAGCGCTTGAAACCCAGCGCTTGAAACCCAGCGCTTGAAACCCAGCGCTTGAAACCCAGCGCTTGAAACCCAGCGCTTGAAACCCAGCGCTTGAAACCCAGCGCTTGAAACCCAGCGCTTGAAACCCAGCGCTTGAAACCCGGCGCTTGAAACCCAGCGCTTGAAACCCAGCGCGTGAAACCCAGCGCTTGAAACCCAGCGCTTGAAACCCAGCGCTTGAAACCCAGCGCTTGAAACCCAGCGCTTGAAACCCAGCGCTTGAAACCCAGCGCTTGAAACCCAGCGCTTGAAACCCGGCGCTTGAAACCCAGCGCTTGAAACCCAGCGCTTGAAACCCAGCGCTTGAAACCCAGCGCTTGAAACCCAGCGCTTGAAACCCAGCGCTTGAAACCCAGCGCTTGAAACCCAGCGCTTGAAACCCAGCGATTGAAACCCAGCGCTTGAAACCCAGCGCTTGAAACCCAGCGCTTGAAACCCAGCGCTTGAAACAAAGCGCTTGAAACCCAGCCTTTGAAACCCAGCGCTTGAAACCCAGCGCTTGAAACCCAGCGCTTGAAACCCAGCGCTTGAAATAAAGCGCTTGAAACCCAGCGCTTGAAACCCAGGGCTCGAAACCCAGCGCTTGAAACCCAGCGCTAGAAACCCAGCGCTTGAAACCCAGCGCTCGAAACCCAGCGCTTGAAACCCAGCGCTCGAAACCCAGCGCTTGAAACCCAGCGCTCGAAACCCAGCGCTTGAAACCCAGCGCTCGAAACCCAGCGCTTGAAACCCAGCGCTTGAAACCCGGCGCTTGAAACCCAGCGCTTGAAACCCAGCGCTTGAAACCCAGCGCTTGAAACCCGGCGCTTGAAACCCAGCGCTTGAAACAAAGCGCTTGAAACCCACCGCTTGAAACCCACCGCTTGAAACCCAGCGCTTGAAACCCAGCGCTTGAGACCCAGCGCTTGAAACCCAGCGCTTGAAACCCGGCGCTTGAAACCCAGCGCTTGAAACCCAGCACTTGAAACCCAGCGCTTGAAACCCAGCGCTTGAAACCCAGCGCTTGAAACCCGGCGCTTGAAACCCAGCGCTTGAAACCCAGCGCTTGAAACCCAGCGCTTGAAACCCGGCGCTTGAAACCCAGCGCTTGAAACCCAGCGCTCGAAACCCAGCGCTTGAAACCCAGCGCTTGAAACCCAGCGCTTGAAACCCAGCGCTTGAAACCCGGCGCTTGAAACCCAGCGCTTGAAACCCAGCGCTTGAAACCCAGCGCTTGAAACCCGGCGCTTGAAACCCAGCGCTTGAAACCCGGCGCTTGAAACCCAGCGCTTGAAACCCAGCGCTTGAAACCCAGCGCTTGAAACCCAGCGCTTGAAACCCAGCGCTTGAAACCCAGCGCTTGAAACCCAGCGCTTGAAACCCAGCGCTTGACCATTAACTTACTAACTTCTATAAACTAGTCCTCCATAATCCCAGCGTATTTTCCAGTATCAATGACCTATCTCAATACCCAAACCTATCTATCAGCATAACACCCTGTTCCAAGTATCTTAACCCTTCAGCATCCCTACCACTCACCCAGCATCCCCTACCGCGCTCTCAGCATCCCTACCCCACTGACACCATCCCAAACCCGCTCGTAATATTACAACCCCACTCGCAGCATCCTTACCCCTCTCCCATAATCCATATCCATCTCTCGACATCCCAACTCGTCTCTGATTATAATTATCATTCCCCGACCATCCCTGCCCTACTGTCTGCATCCTTACCTCTCTGCAAGCATCCATACCCTCCTGTCTGAATCATTATCTCTACTAGCATCCACTCCTGTCACCCAGCACTGTCATCCGTCTCTTACCATCCGTACCCCACTCCCAACATCTCTCTCCAAAAATCCCTTACCCCTTCCTCGGCAACCCAATCCCTCTCACACCATCCTAATCCCTTTCACAGTAACCAGATCCCTCCCTGTCTGTCTATCTTATTTATTGCCAGACGCTTTAAACCCGAAAGGGGTGGCCACAAACAAATTGCCTTCATGTCGCCCTGTCTCCCATCCATCCACTGCCCTGCTGCCAGCTCACACACCCCTCTCACATATACCTCTCCACGCCAAGCCCCCACCTAATCTTTGGTCTCCCCTTCCATCTCCCACCTGCCACTCACTCAAATAAACTCTCCTCGTCAGTCTCGCGCTCTCCACATGGCCAAGCCACTGTTACAGCATCTACAATTTCCTCACAGCATCCACATGCCTCTGACAGCATCCAAATCCCTCTAACAGCACCCATACCGGCCTCAGAGCATCCACACCCATCTCATGGCATACATACCCCTCCTCTCACACCATCCACAGCCTTCTCACAGCATTCATATATCCCACACAGAGTCCATATCCTTCTAGGAGAATTCACATTACTTACATACCATCCTTACCCTTCTCACAGAATTCTTTCCTTTTTCACAGCATCCCATCATCTCACACAACATCCAGACCCTTTTCTCAGTATCCTTACCCCTCTCTCAGCATCCATACCCTTCTCTCAGTATCATTACCATACCTCCAGCATCCCTACCCTGCTGTCTACATCCTTACCTCTCTGCCAGCACCCCTACTTCGCTCTTTGCATCCTGACAGCACCTCTACTTTGCTGTTTGCATCCTTACCTCTTTCCCAGAAACCATACTCGTCACACAGCATCCCTACCCTACTGCCTGTATCCTTATCTCTTTAACAGCATCCTTACCCATCATCCAACATCCTGATCAAGCTAACACGTCAATACATCCCTGCCAGCATCCCTACCCTGCTATCTACATACCTCTCCCAGCATCCCTACCTGTCATCCAGCATCCCTACCAAGCTGACACTGCTCTTGCTCTCTGTCAGCATTCCTACCACTCTGCCAGCATCCATAGCCCGAGACTAGCATCCGTATCTCACTCTTAGCGTCACGATTCAGCAGTAGAATTAGCGGAAGTAGTTGTAGTAGTAGCAGTGGTATTCATTTTGGTGTAGTTGCTGTTGTAGTAGTAGCAGCAGCAGCAGCTGTAGTAATATAACCTTATGATTTGTTGCAATACTTGTCGTACCAGTAGTAGTTGAAGTAGTAGTGTTGATTGTGGTGGTTGTAGTGGTACTGTCAGCAAGAGAAGCGGAAATACCGGTAACGAATGGCGTACGTGTGCTGAGAATGAGACATTGGATGCAGGAAGATAGGTATGGATGCTGGGAGATGGGGTATGAATGGTGGGAGAGAGGTAGGGATGCTGGGACATAGGTAGGGGTGCTTGGAGATGGGTAGAGATGCTGGTTGAAGGGTGATGGTGCTGGGAGATGGGTTGGGATGCTGGGAGATGGGCAGGGATGCTGGGAGGTCAGTAGTGAAGCTGAGAGATAGGTGGGAATGCTGATAAATCTGTAGAGATGTTAATATATGGATAAGGATGCTGGCCGGTAGGGAGGTTGGGAGATGAGTGGGGATGCTGATAAATCGATTGAGATGCTAAGATATGAGTGGGGTTGCTGGTAGACCGTTAGGGAGGCTGGGAGATGGGTGGGGATGCTAGTGGATCGGTAGAGATACTGGGAGTTGGGTGGAGATACTGGTAGATCAGGAGGAATGATCGGTAAAGAAGTAGAGAGCTAAGAGAAAGACACTGATCTTAGGAAATGGAAACAGATGCTGGGAGATGGGTAAGGATGCTAGGAATGGGTCGGATGCTGAGAGAGGGGATGGCTTGCTGGGAGAGGGGCTGCGATAGTGAGGGAGTTATTTTAGAATATGAGCTGGATACTGAGGACTTTCTATTTACACATTTCTAGTATTAATTTGGGAAATCACGGATTAATGGGGGTAACTAATATGAAATAATGAAGAGCTGGTCCATCCATTGTTTAATTTATGTCCTTCACCTGATCCTACCCTAATCCCCTGCGTGTGATCAAATAATCTCTTCTAA
Organism: Coenobita brevimanus; assembly: GCF_032717465.1. Taxonomy (NCBI): domain Eukaryota; kingdom Metazoa; phylum Arthropoda; class Malacostraca; order Decapoda; family Coenobitidae; genus Coenobita; species Coenobita brevimanus. Next base: position 201,727 of record NC_137047.1, on the reverse strand, counting down.
TTTTGGACGTATTCTATAATTCGAATGAAGAACAAAAATAATGCTGATATGATACTCATTTACACCTATGAGGGTCACAGAATCCTTCATCCTACGCATTCCGAAGCTCAGTTTGTATTATTTTTATCCATTTGGAACATTCACAATTTATATAACACTTTGTGAAACTTCGATGACCTTCATATAGCGGTCTTCGTTGAAAGAATCACCGAGAAAACGACATTCTGTGTTGTTTTGTATTATCTCTGACCCCGGAATTCAGCGTTTTACGGCATATCAGCGTTTGCATGCTATTCCTTCTCAATAGGACAAGATCCCTTCCTTCAGTTGTGCTGCACGCTGATTCGTCGGCGATGATATCATTGTGCTGCCCATTCATTGGTTCACGATGATGTCACGATGGCCTCCATACCCTGACCCCTCCTACCAGTCACACCACAGTGGAAATCGAATGGCGTTTTAATTTTGCGACCCTGCCAATCTTCACTTATTACTATGACATACTACTGAAAACGTTATTTCCATGTTTTTAACGGCACTCTCGTATATAGAAAATTATAGAAACCAGACAAAGAAATCGAATGAATTCGAAAACTGATATTAAAATAGTTTGGTAGGAAGGCATCAAAACTTCACACCCTCACACCACTGAACAAGCCCTTATACATCTCATCCAGCATCACAGTGCATCTTATATGCATCACACATGCTCATTTCCTATGTCTAAAGATCGTCCAGTTGCAAATTCACATAAATTTCGCCAACAAAGAAACTTTATGGGTGGATTAGCGAAGGTAAAAAAACGTCATGAACAACCACATAACATTCACCACCATGCTTTGTGATTCGTAAACCAAAGAAAACGGTTTAGGGGGGACTGAAAGAAAAGAAAACCCTCTTGGCTTCAACAAAGGCGGAAAAATTACGCAAGCATTGACGATCATGACTGTATGACCGGTCATTCGACGATAAATCATAGCAAGAACGTCCTGATAATAATATGGTACCCATATTACAAGTATCATGGCAATTATTACTGGAAAACTTGGACTATCAACTCGTATTGCAACTACTACCCACACCGACCAATCAACGACACGAGCGTTGTGACGTCACTCGACCAATCAGCGAGCACCAGAAGTGAAGGAGGGAAGGGATCTTATGTTGTCCTGTTGAGAAGCAACCACCTGGAAAATTTTATATGCTAAAAAACTCTCCATTCCGGCCGGGGCCGGAGAGAGATACCGCAAAAAAATCATGAAATGTATTTTTGACAGTCTTTTTTAACGAGCACCGCTATATTAACGTTACAGAATATTCATTGTGTGTGTTTATTAATCTTCAACATGACAAATAGATAGAAATAATATTAAGAGGGCTTGGGATGGGGTAGGATTATTTTAACCAACATTATGTGTGTTCTGCTCATTTGGAACACGTCCAAAATTTGAGAAGATTATTGGTCACAGTCAGGGAATTAGGCAGGATCCGTCGATTGTCATACATTAAACGAAGGACAGTCCAGTCCTTTATAAATTTCTATTGATAACCCTAAATAATCCGTCATTAACTCCTTCATTAACTTACTAACTTCATGCCATTAACTTACTAACTTCATGCCATTAACTTACTAACTTCTATAAACTAGTCCTCCATAATCCCAGCGTATTTTCCAGTATCAATGACCTATCTCAATACCCAAACCTATCTATCAGCATAACACCCTGTTCCAAGTATCTTAACCCTTCAGCATCCCTACCACTCACCCAGCATCCCCTACCGCGCTCTCAGCATCCCTACCCCACTGACACCATCCCAAACCCGCTCGTAATATTACAACCCCACTCGCAGCATCCTTACCCCTCTCCCATAATCCATATCCATCTCTCGACATCCCAACTCGTCTCTGATTATAATTATCATTCCCCGACCATCCCTGCCCTACTGTCTGCATCCTTACCTCTCTGCAAGCATCCATACCCTCCTGTCTGAATCATTATCTCTACTAGCATCCACTCCTGTCACCCAGCACTGTCATCCGTCTCTTACCATCCGTACCCCACTCCCAACATCTCTCTCCAAAAATCCCTTACCCCTTCCTCGGCAACCCAATCCCTCTCACACCATCCTAATCCCTTTCACAGTAACCAGATCCCTCCCTGTCTGTCTATCTTATTATTGCCAGACGCTTTAAACCCGAAAGGGGTGGCCACAAACAAATCGCCTTCATGTCGCCCTGTCTCCCATCCATCCACTGCCCTGCTGCCAGCTCACACACCCCTCTCACATATACCTCTCCACGCCAAGCCCCCACCTAATCTTTGGTCTCCCCTTCCATCTCCCACCTGCCACTCACTCAAATAAACTCTCCTCGTCAGTCTCGCGCTCTCCACATGGCCAAGCCACTGTTACAGCATCTACAATTTCCTCACAGCATCCACATGCCTCTGACAGCATCCAAATCCCTCTAACAGCACCCATACCGGCCTCAGAGCATCCACACCCATCTCATGGCATACATACCCCTCCTCTCACACCATCCACAGCCTTCTCACAGCATTCATATATCCCACACAGAGTCCATATCCTTCTAGGAGAATTCACATTACTTACATACCATCCTTACCCTTCTCACAGAATTCTTTCCTTTTTCACAGCATCCCATCATCTCACACAACATCCAGACCCTTTTCTCAGTATCCTTACCCCTCTCTCAGCATCCATACCCTTCTCTCAGTATCATTACCATACCTCCAGCATCCCTACCCTGCTGTCTACATCCTTACCTCTCTGCCAGCACCCCTACTTCGCTCTTTGCATCCTGACAGCACCTCTACTTTGCTGTTTGCATCCTTACCTCTTTCCCAGAAACCATACTCGTCACACAGCATCCCTACCCTACTGCCTGTATCCTTATCTCTTTAACAGCATCCTTACCCATCATCCAACATCCTGATCAAGCTACCACGTCAATACATCCCTGCCAGCATCCCTACCCTGCTATCTACATACCTCTCCCAGCATCCCTACCTGTCATCCAGCATCCCTACCAAGCTGACACTGCTCTTGCTCTCTGTCAGCATTCCTACCACTCTGCCAGCATCCATAGCCCGAGACTAGCATCCGTATCTCACTCTTAGCGTCACGATTCAGCAGTAGAATTAGCGGAAGTAGTTGTAGTAGTAGCAGTGGTATTCATTTTGGTGTAGTTGCTGTTGTAGTAGTAGCAGCAGCAGCAGCTGTAGTAATATAACCTTATGATTTGTTGCAATACTTGTCGTACCAGTAGTAGTTGAAGTAGTAGTGTTGATTGTGGTGGTTGTAGTGGTACTGTCAGCAAGAGAAGCGGAAATACCGGTAACGAATGGCGTACGTGTGCTGAGAATGAGACATTGGATGCAGGAAGATAGGTATGGATGCTGGGAGATGGGGTATGAATGGTGGGAGAGAGGTAGGGATGCTGGGACATAGGTAGGGGTGCTTGGAGATGGGTAGAGATGCTGGTTGAAGGGTGATGGTGCTGGGAGATGGGTTGGGATGCTGGGAGATGGGCAGGGATGCTGGGAGGTCAGTAGTGAAGCTGAGAGATAGGTGGGAATGCTGATAAATCTGTAGAGATGTTAATATATGGATAAGGATGCTGGCCGGTAGGGAGGTTGGGAGATGAGTGGGGATGCTGATAAATCGATTGAGATGCTAAGATATGAGTGGGGTTGCTGGTAGACCGTTAGGGAGGCTGGGAGATGGGTGGGGATGCTAGTGGATCGGTAGAGATACTGGGAGTTGGGTGGAGATACTGGTAGATCAGGAGGAATGATCGGTAAAGAAGTAGAGAGCTAAGAGAAAGACACTGATCTTAGGAAATGGAAACAGATGCTGGGAGATGGGTAAGGATGCTAGGAATGGGTCGGATGCTGAGAGAGGGGATGGCTTGCTGGGAGAGGGGCTGCGATAGTGAGGGAGTTATTTTAGAATATGAGCTGGATACTGAGGACTTTCTATTTACACATTTCTAGTATTAATTTGGGAAATCACGGATTAATGGGGGTAACTAATATGAAATAATGAAGAGCTGGTCCATCCATTGTTTAATTTATGTCCTTCACCTGATCCTACCCTAATCCCCTGCGTGTGATCAAATAATCTCTTCTAATTTTGGACGTATTCTATAATTCGAATGAAGAACAAAAATAATGCTGATATGATACTCATTTACACCTATGAGGGTCACAGAATCCTTCATCCTACGCATTCCGAAGCTCAGTTTGTATTATTTTTATCCATTTGGAACATTCACAATTTATATAACACTTTGTGAAACTTCGATGACCTTCATATAGCGGTCTTCGTTGAAAGAATCACCGAGAAAACGACATTCTGTGTTGTTTTGTATTATCTCTGACCCCGGAATTCAGCGTTTTACGGCATATCAGCGTTTGCATGCTATTCCTTCTCAATAGGACAAGATCCCTTCCTTCAGTTGTGCTGCACGCTGATTCGTCGGCGATGATATCATTGTGCTGCCCATTCATTGGTTCACGATGATGTCACGATGGCCTCCATACCCTGACCCCTCCTACCAGTCACACCACAGTGGAAATCGAATGGCGTTTTAATTTTGCGACCCTGCCAATCTTCACTTATTACTATGACATACTACTGAAAACGTTATTTCCATGTTTTTAACGGCACTCTCGTATATAGAAAATTATAGAAACCAGACAAAGAAATCGAATGAATTCGAAAACTGATATTAAAATAGTTTGGTAGGAAGGCATCAAAACTTCACACCCTCACACCACTGAACAAGCCCTTATACATCTCATCCAGCATCACAGTGCATCTTATATGCATCACACATGCTCATTTCCTATGTCTAAAGATCGTCCAGTTGCAAATTCACATAAATTTCGCCAACAAAGAAACTTTATGGGTGGATTAGCGAAGGTAAAAAAACGTCATGAACAACCACATAACATTCACCACCATGCTTTGTGATTCGTAAACCAAAGAAAACGGTTTAGGGGGACTGAAAGAAAAGAAAACCCTCTTGGCTTCAACAAAGGCGGAAAAATTACGCAAGCATTGACGATCATGACTGTATGACCGGTCATTCGACGATAAATCATAGCAAGAACGTCCTGATAATAATATGGTACCCATATTACAAGTATCATGGCAATTATTACTGGAAAACTTGGACTATCAACTCGTATTGCAACTACTACCCACACCGACCAATCAACGACACGAGCGTTGTGACGTCACTCGACCAATCAGCGAGCACCAGAAGTGAAGGAGGGAAGGGATCTTATGTTGTCCTGTTGAGAAGCAACCACCTGGAAAATTTTATATGCTAAAAAACTCTCCATTCCGGCCGGGGCCGGAGAGAGATACCGCAAAAAAATCATGAAATGTATTTTTGACAGTCTTTTTTAACGAGCACCGCTATATTAACGTTACAGAATATTCATTGTGTGTGTTTATTAATCTTCAACATGACAAATAGATAGAAATAATATTAAGAGGGCTTGGGATGGGGTAGGATTATTTTAACCAACATTATGTGTGTTCTGCTCATTTGGAACACGTCCAAAATTTGAGAAGATTATTGGTCACAGTCAGGGAATTAGGCAGGATCCGTCGATTGTCATACATTAAACGAAGGACAGTCCAGTCCTTTATAAATTTCTATTGATAACCCTAAATAATCCGTCATTAACTCCTTCATTAACTTACTAACTTCATGCCATTAACTTACTAACTTCTATAAACTAGTCCTCCATAATCCCAGCGTATTTTCCAGTATCAATGACCTATCTCAATACCCAAACCTATCTATCAGCATAACACCCTGTTCCAAGTATCTTAACCCTTCAGCATCCCTACCACTCACCCAGCATCCCCTACCGCGCTCTCAGCATCCCTACCCCACTGACACCATCCCAAACCCGCTCGTAATATTACAACCCCACTCGCAGCATCCTTACCCCTCTCCCATAATCCATATCCATCTCTCGACATCCCAACTCGTCTCTGATTATAATTATCATTCCCCGACCATCCCTGCCCTACTGTCTGCATCCTTACCTCTCTGCAAGCATCCATACCCTCCTGTCTGAATCATTATCTCTACTAGCATCCACTCCTGTCACCCAGCACTGTCATCCGTCTCTTACCATCCGTACCCCACTCCCAACATCTCTCTCCAAAAATCCCTTACCCCTTCCTCGGCAACCCAATCCCTCTCACACCATCCTAATCCCTTTCACAGTAACCAGATCCCTCCCTGTCTGTCTATCTTATTATTGCCAGACGCTTTAAACCCGAAAGGGGTGGCCACAAACAAATCGCCTTCATGTCGCCCTGTCTCCCATCCATCCACTGCCCTGCTGCCAGCTCACACACCCCTCTCACATATACCTCTCCACGCCAAGCCCCCACCTAATCTTTGGTCTCCCCTTCCATCTCCCACCTGCCACTCACTCAAATAAACTCTCCTCGTCAGTCTCGCGCTCTCCACATGGCCAAGCCACTGTTACAGCATCTACAATTTCCTCACAGCATCCACATGCCTCTGACAGCATCCAAATCCCTCTAACAGCACCCATACCGGCCTCAGAGCATCCACACCCATCTCATGGCATACATACCCCTCCTCTCACACCATCCACAGCCTTCTCACAGCATTCATATATCCCACACAGAGTCCATATCCTTCTAGGAGAATTCACATTACTTACATACCATCCTTACCCTTCTCACAGAATTCTTTCCTTTTTCACAGCATCCCATCATCTCACACAACATCCAGACCCTTTTCTCAGTATCCTTACCCCTCTCTCAGCATCCATACCCTTCTCTCAGTATCATTACCATACCTCCAGCATCCCTACCCTGCTGTCTACATCCTTACCTCTCTGCCAGCACCCCTACTTCGCTCTTTGCATCCTGACAGCACCTCTACTTTGCTGTTTGCATCCTTACCTCTTTCCCAGAAACCATACTCGTCACACAGCATCCCTACCCTACTGCCTGTATCCTTATCTCTTTAACAGCATCCTTACCCATCATCCAACATCCTGATCAAGCTAACCAGTCAATACATCCCTGCCAGCATCCCTACCCTGCTATCTACATACCTCTCCCAGCATCCCTACCTGTCATCCAGCATCCCTACCAAGCTGACACTGCTCTTGCTCTCTGTCAGCATTCCTACCACTCTGCCAGCATCCATAGCCCGAGACTAGCATCCGTATCTCACTCTTAGCGTCACGATTCAGCAGTAGAATTAGCGGAAGTAGTTGTAGTAGTAGCAGTGGTATTCATTTTGGTGTAGTTGCTGTTGTAGTAGTAGCAGCAGCAGCAGCTGTAGTAATATAACCTTATGATTTGTTGCAATACTTGTCGTACCAGTAGTAGTTGAAGTAGTAGTGTTGATTGTGGTGGTTGTAGTGGTACTGTCAGCAAGAGAAGCGGAAATACCGGTAACGAATGGCGTACGTGTGCTGAGAATGAGACATTGGATGCAGGAAGATAGGTATGGATGCTGGGAGATGGGGTATGAATGGTGGGAGAGAGGTAGGGATGCTGGGACATAGGTAGGGGTGCTTGGAGATGGGTAGAGATGCTGGTTGAAGGGTGATGGTGCTGGGAGATGGGTTGGGATGCTGGGAGATGGGCAGGGATGCTGGGAGGTCAGTAGTGAAGCTGAGAGATAGGTGGGAATGCTGATAAATCTGTAGAGATGTTAATATATGGATAAGGATGCTGGCCGGTAGGGAGGTTGGGAGATGAGTGGGGATGCTGATAAATCGATTGAGATGCTAAGATATGAGTGGGGTTGCTGGTAGACCGTTAGGGAGGCTGGGAGATGGGTGGGGATGCTAGTGGATCGGTAGAGATACTGGGAGTTGGGTGGAGATACTGGTAGATCAGGAGGAATGATCGGTAAAGAAGTAGAGAGCTAAGAGAAAGACACTGATCTTAGGAAATGGAAACAGATGCTGGGAGATGGGTAAGGATGCTAGGAATGGGTCGGATGCTGAGAGAGGGGATGGCTTGCTGGGAGAGGGGCTGCGATAGTGAGGGAGTTATTTTAGAATATGAGCTGGATACTGAGGACTTTCTATTTACACATTTCTAGTATTAATTTGGGAAATCACGGATTAATGGGGGTAACTAATATGAAATAATGAAGAGCTGGTCCATCCATTGTTTAATTTATGTCCTTCACCTGATCCTACCCTAATCCCCTGCGTGTGATCAAATAATCTCTTCTAATTTTGGACGTATTCTATAATTCGAATGAAGAACAAAAATAATGCTGATATGATACTCATTTACACCTATGAGGGTCACAGAATCCTTCATCCTACGCATTCCGAAGCTCAGTTTGTATTATTTTTATCCATTTGGAACATTCACAATTTATATAACACTTTGTGAAACTTCGATGACCTTCATATAGCGGTCTTCGTTGAAAGAATCACCGAGAAAACGACATTCTGTGTTGTTTTGTATTATCTCTGACCCCGGAATTCAGCGTTTTACGGCATATCAGCGTTTGCATGCTATTCCTTCTCAATAGGACAAGATCCCTTCCTTCAGTTGTGCTGCACGCTGATTCGTCGGCGATGATATCATTGTGCTGCCCATTCATTGGTTCACGATGATGTCACGATGGCCTCCATACCCTGACCCCTCCTACCAGTCACACCACAGTGGAAATCGAATGGCGTTTTAATTTTGCGACCCTGCCAATCTTCACTTATTACTATGACATACTACTGAAAACGTTATTTCCATGTTTTTAACGGCACTCTCGTATATAGAAAATTATAGAAACCAGACAAAGAAATCGAATGAATTCGAAAACTGATATTAAAATAGTTTGGTAGGAAGGCATCAAAACTTCACACCCTCACACCACTGAACAAGCCCTTATACATCTCATCCAGCATCACAGTGCATCTTATATGCATCACACATGCTCATTTCCTATGTCTAAAGATCGTCCAGTTGCAAATTCACATAAATTTCGCCAACAAAGAAACTTTATGGGTGGATTAGCGAAGGTAAAAAAACGTCATGAACAACCACATAACATTCACCACCATGCTTTGTGATTCGTAAACCAAAGAAAACGGTTTAGGGGGGACTGAAAGAAAAGAAAACCCTCTTGGCTTCAACAAAGGCGGAAAAATTACGCAAGCATTGACGATCATGACTGTATGACCGGTCATTCGACGATAAATCATAGCAAGAACGTCCTGATAATAATATGGTACCCATATTACAAGTATCATGGCAATTATTACTGGAAAACTTGGACTATCAACTCGTATTGCAACTACTACCCACACCGACCAATCAACGACACGAGCGTTGTGACGTCACTCGACCAATCAGCGAGCACCAGAAGTGAAGGAGGGAAGGGATCTTATGTTGTCCTGTTGAGAAGCAACCACCTGGAAAATTTTATATGCTAAAAAACTCTCCATTCCGGCCGGGGCCGGAGAGAGATACCGCAAAAAAATCATGAAATGTATTTTTGACAGTCTTTTTTAACGAGCACCGCTATATTAACGTTACAGAATATTCATTGTGTGTGTTTATTAATCTTCAACATGACAAATAGATAGAAATAATATTAAGAGGGCTTGGGATGGGGTAGGATTATTTTAACCAACATTATGTGTGTTCTGCTCATTTGGAACACGTCCAAAATTTGAGAAGATTATTGGTCACAGTCAGGGAATTAGGCAGGATCCGTCGATTGTCATACATTAAACGAAGGACAGTCCAGTCCTTTATAAATTTCTATTGATAACCCTAAATAATCCGTCATTAACTCCTTCATTAACTTACTAACTTCATGCCATTAACTTACTAACTTCTATAAACTAGTCCTCCATAATCCCAGCGTATTTTCCAGTATCAATGACCTATCTCAATACCCAAACCTATCTATCAGCATAACACCCTGTTCCAAGTATCTTAACCCTTCAGCATCCCTACCACTCACCCAGCATCCCCTACCGCGCTCTCAGCATCCCTACCCCACTGACACCATCCCAAACCCGCTCGTAATATTACAACCCCACTCGCAGCATCCTTACCCCTCTCCCATAATCCATATCCATCTCTCGACATCCCAACTCGTCTCTGATTATAATTATCATTCCCCGACCATCCCTGCCCTACTGTCTGCATCCTTACCTCTCTGCAAGCATCCATACCCTCCTGTCTGAATCATTATCTCTACTAGCATCCACTCCTGTCACCCAGCACTGTCATCCGTCTCTTACCATCCGTACCCCACTCCCAACATCTCTCTCCAAAAATCCCTTACCCCTTCCTCGGCAACCCAATCCCTCTCACACCATCCTAATCCCTTTCACAGTAACCAGATCCCTCCCTGTCTGTCTATCTTATTATTGCCAGACGCTTTAAACCCGAAAGGGGTGGCCACAAACAAATCGCCTTCATGTCGCCCTGTCTCCCATCCATCCACTGCCCTGCTGCCAGCTCACACACCCCTCTCACATATACCTCTCCACGCCAAGCCCCCACCTAATCTTTGGTCTCCCCTTCCATCTCCCACCTGCCACTCACTCAAATAAACTCTCCTCGTCAGTCTCGCGCTCTCCACATGGCCAAGCCACTGTTACAGCATCTACAATTTCCTCACAGCATCCACATGCCTCTGACAGCATCCAAATCCCTCTAACAGCACCCATACCGGCCTCAGAGCATCCACACCCATCTCATGGCATACATACCCCTCCTCTCACACCATCCACAGCCTTCTCACAGCATTCATATATCCCACACAGAGTCCATATCCTTCTAGGAGAATTCACATTACTTACATACCATCCTTACCCTTCTCACAGAATTCTTTCCTTTTTCACAGCATCCCATCATCTCACACAACATCCAGACCCTTTTCTCAGTATCCTTACCCCTCTCTCAGCATCCATACCCTTCTCTCAGTATCATTACCATACCTCCAGCATCCCTACCCTGCTGTCTACATCCTTACCTCTCTGCCAGCACCCCTACTTCGCTCTTTGCATCCTGACAGCACCTCTACTTTGCTGTTTGCATCCTTACCTCTTTCCCAGAAACCATACTCGTCACACAGCATCCCTACCCTACTGCCTGTATCCTTATCTCTTTAACAGCATCCTTACCCATCATCCAACATCCTGATCAAGCTACCACGTCAATACATCCCTGCCAGCATCCCTACCCTGCTATCTACATACCTCTCCCAGCATCCCTACCTGTCATCCAGCATCCCTACCAAGCTGACACTGCTCTTGCTCTCTGTCAGCATTCCTACCACTCTGCCAGCATCCATAGCCCGAGACTAGCATCCGTATCTCACTCTTAGCGTCACGATTCAGCAGTAGAATTAGCGGAAGTAGTTGTAGTAGTAGCAGTGGTATTCATTTTGGTGTAGTTGCTGTTGTAGTAGTAGCAGCAGCAGCAGCTGTAGTAATATAACCTTATGATTTGTTGCAATACTTGTCGTACCAGTAGTAGTTGAAGTAGTAGTGTTGATTGTGGTGGTTGTAGTGGTACTGTCAGCAAGAGAAGCGGAAATACCGGTAACGAATGGCGTACGTGTGCTGAGAATGAGACATTGGATGCAGGAAGATAGGTATGGATGCTGGGAGATGGGGTATGAATGGTGGGAGAGAGGTAGGGATGCTGGGACATAGGTAGGGGTGCTTGGAGATGGGTAGAGATGCTGGTTGAAGGGTGATGGTGCTGGGAGATGGGTTGGGATGCTGGGAGATGGGCAGGGATGCTGGGAGGTCAGTAGTGAAGCTGAGAGATAGGTGGGAATGCTGATAAATCTGTAGAGATGTTAATATATGGATAAGGATGCTGGCCGGTAGGGAGGTTGGGAGATGAGTGGGGATGCTGATAAATCGATTGAGATGCTAAGATATGAGTGGGGTTGCTGGTAGACCGTTAGGGAGGCTGGGAGATGGGTGGGGATGCTAGTGGATCGGTAGAGATACTGGGAGTTGGGTGGAGATACTGGTAGATCAGGAGGAATGATCGGTAAAGAAGTAGAGAGCTAAGAGAAAGACACTGATCTTAGGAAATGGAAACAGATGCTGGGAGATGGGTAAGGATGCTAGGAATGGGTCGGATGCTGAGAGAGGGGATGGCTTGCTGGGAGAGGGGCTGCGATAGTGAGGGAGTTATTTTAGAATATGAGCTGGATACTGAGGACTTTCTATTTACACATTTCTAGTATTAATTTGGGAAATCACGGATTAATGGGGGTAACTAATATGAAATAATGAAGAGCTGGTCCATCCATTGTTTAATTTATGTCCTTCACCTGATCCTACCCTAATCCCCTGCGTGTGATCAAATAATCTCTTCTAATTTTGGACGTATTCTATAATTCGAATGAAGAACAAAAATAATGCTGATATGATACTCATTTACACCTATGAGGGTCACAGAATCCTTCATCCTACGCATTCCGAAGCTCAGTTTGTATTATTTTTATCCATTTGGAACATTCACAATTTATATAACACTTTGTGAAACTTCGATGACCTTCATATAGCGGTCTTCGTTGAAAGAATCACCGAGAAAACGACATTCTGTGTTGTTTTGTATTATCTCTGACCCCGGAATTCAGCGTTTTACGGCATATCAGCGTTTGCATGCTATTCCTTCTCAATAGGACAAGATCCCTTCCTTCAGTTGTGCTGCACGCTGATTCGTCGGCGATGATATCATTGTGCTGCCCATTCATTGGTTCACGATGATGTCACGATGGCCTCCATACCCTGACCCCTCCTACCAGTCACACCACAGTGGAAATCGAATGGCGTTTTAATTTTGCGACCCTGCCAATCTTCACTTATTACTATGACATACTACTGAAAACGTTATTTCCATGTTTTTAACGGCACTCTCGTATATAGAAAATTATAGAAACCAGACAAAGAAATCGAATGAATTCGAAAACTGATATTAAAATAGTTTGGTAGGAAGGCATCAAAACTTCACACCCTCACACCACTGAACAAGCCCTTATACATCTCATCCAGCATCACAGTGCATCTTATATGCATCACACATGCTCATTTCCTATGTCTAAAGATCGTCCAGTTGCAAATTCACATAAATTTCGCCAACAAAGAAACTTTATGGGTGGATTAGCGAAGGTAAAAAAACGTCATGAACAACCACATAACATTCACCACCATGCTTTGTGATTCGTAAACCAAAGAAAACGGTTTAGGGGGACTGAAAGAAAAGAAAACCCTCTTGGCTTCAACAAAGGCGGAAAAATTACGCAAGCATTGACGATCATGACTGTATGACCGGTCATTCGACGATAAATCATAGCAAGAACGTCCTGATAATAATATGGTACCCATATTACAAGTATCATGGCAATTATTACTGGAAAACTTGGACTATCAACTCGTATTGCAACTACTACCCACACCGACCAATCAACGACACGAGCGTTGTGACGTCACTCGACCAATCAGCGAGCACCAGAAGTGAAGGAGGGAAGGGATCTTATGTTGTCCTGTTGAGAAGCAACCACCTGGAAAATTTTATATGCTAAAAAACTCTCCATTCCGGCCGGGGCCGGAGAAGCATACCGCAAAAAAATCATGAAATGTATTTTTGACAGTCTTTTTAACGAGCACCGCTATATTAACGTTACAGAATATTCATTGTGTGTGTTTATTAATCTTCAACATGACAAATAGATAGAAATAATATTAAGAGGGCTTGGGATGGGGTAGGATTATTTTAACCAACATTATGTGTGTTCTGCTCATTTGGAACACGTCCAAAATTTGAGAAGATTATTGGTCACAGTCAGGGAATTAGGCAGGATCCGTCGATTGTCATACATTAAACGAAGGACAGTCCAGTCCTTTATAAATTTCTATTGATAACCCTAAATAATCCGTCATTAACTCCTTCATTAACTTACTAACTTCATGCCATTAACTTACTAACTTCTATAAACTAGTCCTCCATAATCCCAGCGTATTTTCCAGTATCAATGACCTATCTCAATACCCAAACCTATCTATCAGCATAACACCCTGTTCCAAGTATCTTAACCCTTCAGCATCCCTACCACTCACCCAGCATCCCCTACCGCGCTCTCAGCATCCCTACCCCACTGACACCATCCCAAACCCGCTCGTAATATTACAACCCCACTCGCAGCATCCTTACCCCTCTCCCATAATCCATATCCATCTCTCGACATCCCAACTCGTCTCTGATTATAATTATCATTCCCCGACCATCCCTGCCCTACTGTCTGCATCCTTACCTCTCTGCAAGCATCCATACCCTCCTGTCTGAATCATTATCTCTACTAGCATCCACTCCTGTCACCCAGCACTGTCATCCGTCTCTTACCATCCGTACCCCACTCCCAACATCTCTCTCCAAAAATCCCTTACCCCTTCCTCGGCAACCCAATCCCTCTCACACCATCCTAATCCCTTTCACAGTAACCAGATCCCTCCCTGTCTGTCTATCTTATTATTGCCAGACGCTTTAAACCCGAAAGGGGTGGCCACAAACAAATCGCCTTCATGTCGCCCTGTCTCCCATCCATCCACTGCCCTGCTGCCAGCTCACACACCCCTCTCACATATACCTCTCCACGCCAAGCCCCCACCTAATCTTTGGTCTCCCCTTCCATCTCCCACCTGCCACTCACTCAAATAAACTCTCCTCGTCAGTCTCGCGCTCTCCACATGGCCAAGCCACTGTTACAGCATCTACAATTTCCTCACAGCATCCACATGCCTCTGACAGCATCCAAATCCCTCTAACAGCACCCATACCGGCCTCAGAGCATCCACACCCATCTCATGGCATACATACCCCTCCTCTCACACCATCCACAGCCTTCTCACAGCATTCATATATCCCACACAGAGTCCATATCCTTCTAGGAGAATTCACATTACTTACATACCATCCTTACCCTTCTCACAGAATTCTTTCCTTTTTCACAGCATCCCATCATCTCACACAACATCCAGACCCTTTTCTCAGTATCCTTACCCCTCTCTCAGCATCCATACCCTTCTCTCAGTATCATTACCATACCTCCAGCATCCCTACCCTGCTGTCTACATCCTTACCTCTCTGCCAGCACCCCTACTTCGCTCTTTGCATCCTGACAGCACCTCTACTTTGCTGTTTGCATCCTTACCTCTTTCCCAGAAACCATACTCGTCACACAGCATCCCTACCCTACTGCCTGTATCCTTATCTCTTTAACAGCATCCTTACCCATCATCCAACATCCTGATCAAGCTACCACGTCAATACATCCCTGCCAGCATCCCTACCCTGCTATCTACATACCTCTCCCAGCATCCCTACCTGTCATCCAGCATCCCTACCAAGCTGACACTGCTCTTGCTCTCTGTCAGCATTCCTACCACTCTGCCAGCATCCATAGCCCGAGACTAGCATCCGTATCTCACTCTTAGCGTCACGATTCAGCAGTAGAATTAGCGGAAGTAGTTGTAGTAGTAGCAGTGGTATTCATTTTGGTGTAGTTGCTGTTGTAGTAGTAGCAGCAGCAGCAGCTGTAGTAATATAACCTTATGATTTGTTGCAATACTTGTCGTACCAGTAGTAGTTGAAGTAGTAGTGTTGATTGTGGTGGTTGTAGTGGTACTGTCAGCAAGAGAAGCGGAAATACCGGTAACGAATGGCGTACGTGTGCTGAGAATGAGACATTGGATGCAGGAAGATAGGTATGGATGCTGGGAGATGGGGTATGAATGGTGGGAGAGAGGTAGGGATGCTGGGACATAGGTAGGGGTGCTTGGAGATGGGTAGAGATGCTGGTTGAAGGGTGATGGTGCTGGGAGATGGGTTGGGATGCTGGGAGATGGGCAGGGATGCTGGGAGGTCAGTAGTGAAGCTGAGAGATAGGTGGGAATGCTGATAAATCTGTAGAGATGTTAATATATGGATAAGGATGCTGGCCGGTAGGGAGGTTGGGAGATGAGTGGGGATGCTGATAAATCGATTGAGATGCTAAGATATGAGTGGGGTTGCTGGTAGACCGTTAGGGAGGCTGGGAGATGGGTGGGGATGCTAGTGGATCGGTAGAGATACTGGGAGTTGGGTGGAGATACTGGTAGATCAGGAGGAATGATCGGTAAAGAAGTAGAGAGCTAAGAGAAAGACACTGATCTTAGGAAATGGAAACAGATGCTGGGAGATGGGTAAGGATGCTAGGAATGGGTCGGATGCTGAGAGAGGGGATGGCTTGCTGGGAGAGGGGCTGCGATAGTGAGGGAGTTATTTTAGAATATGAGCTGGATACTGAGGACTTTCTATTTACACATTTCTAGTATTAATTTGGGAAATCACGGATTAATGGGGGTAACTAATATGAAATAATGAAGAGCTGGTCCATCCATTGTTTAATTTATGTCCTTCACCTGATCCTACCCTAATCCCCTGCGTGTGATCAAATAATCTCTTCTAATTTTGGACGTATTCTATAATTCGAATGAAGAACAAAAATAATGCTGATATGATACTCATTTACACCTATGAGGGTCACAGAATCCTTCATCCTACGCATTCCGAAGCTCAGTTTGTATTATTTTTATCCATTTGGAACATTCACAATTTATATAACACTTTGTGAAACTTCGATGACCTTCATATAGCGGTCTTCGTTGAAAGAATCACCGAGAAAACGACATTCTGTGTTGTTTTGTATTATCTCTGACCCCGGAATTCAGCGTTTTACGGCATATCAGCGTTTGCATGCTATTCCTTCTCAATAGGACAAGATCCCTTCCTTCAGTTGTGCTGCACGCTGATTCGTCGGCGATGATATCATTGTGCTGCCCATTCATTGGTTCACGATGATGTCACGATGGCCTCCATACCCTGACCCCTCCTACCAGTCACACCACAGTGGAAATCGAATGGCGTTTTAATTTTGCGACCCTGCCAATCTTCACTTATTACTATGACATACTACTGAAAACGTTATTTCCATGTTTTTAACGGCACTCTCGTATATAGAAAATTATAGAAACCAGACAAAGAAATCGAATGAATTCGAAAACTGATATTAAAATAGTTTGGTAGGAAGGCATCAAAACTTCACACCCTCACACCACTGAACAAGCCCTTATACATCTCATCCAGCATCACAGTGCATCTTATATGCATCACACATGCTCATTTCCTATGTCTAAAGATCGTCCAGTTGCAAATTCACATAAATTTCGCCAACAAAGAAACTTTATGGGTGGATTAGCGAAGGTAAAAAAACGTCATGAACAACCACATAACATTCACCACCATGCTTTGTGATTCGTAAACCAAAGAAAACGGTTTAGGGGGACTGAAAGAAAAGAAAACCCTCTTGGCTTCAACAAAGGCGGAAAAATTACGCAAGCATTGACGATCATGACTGTATGACCGGTCATTCGACGATAAATCATAGCAAGAACGTCCTGATAATAATATGGTACCCATATTACAAGTATCATGGCAATTATTACTGGAAAACTTGGACTATCAACTCGTATTGCAACTACTACCCACACCGACCAATCAACGACACGAGCGTTGTGACGTCACTCGACCAATCAGCGAGCACCAGAAGTGAAGGAGGGAAGGGATCTTATGTTGTCCTGTTGAGAAGCAACCACCTGGAAAATTTTATATGCTAAAAAACTCTCCATTCCGGCCGGGGCCGGAGAGAGATACCGCAAAAAAATCATGAAATGTATTTTTGACAGTCTTTTTTAACGAGCACCGCTATATTAACGTTACAGAATATTCATTGTGTGTGTTTATTAATCTTCAACATGACAAATAGATAGAAATAATATTAAGAGGGCTTGGGATGGGGTAGGATTATTTTAACCAACATTATGTGTGTTCTGCTCATTTGGAACACGTCCAAAATTTGAGAAGATTATTGGTCACAGTCAGGGAATTAGGCAGGATCCGTCGATTGTCATACATTAAACGAAGGACAGTCCAGTCCTTTATAAATTTCTATTGATAACCCTAAATAATCCGTCATTAACTCCTTCATTAACTTACTAACTTCATGCCATTAACTTACTAACTTCTATAAACTAGTCCTCCATAATCCCAGCGTATTTTCCAGTATCAATGACCTATCTCAATACCCAAACCTATCTATCAGCATAACACCCTGTTCCAAGTATCTTAACCCTTCAGCATCCCTACCACTCACCCAGCATCCCCTACCGCGCTCTCAGCATCCCTACCCCACTGACACCATCCCAAACCCGCTCGTAATATTACAACCCCACTCGCAGCATCCTTACCCCTCTCCCATAATCCATATCCATCTCTCGACATCCCAACTCGTCTCTGATTATAATTATCATTCCCCGACCATCCCTGCCCTACTGTCTGCATCCTTACCTCTCTGCAAGCATCCATACCCTCCTGTCTGAATCATTATCTCTACTAGCATCCACTCCTGTCACCCAGCACTGTCATCCGTCTCTTACCATCCGTACCCCACTCCCAACATCTCTCTCCAAAAATCCCTTACCCCTTCCTCGGCAACCCAATCCCTCTCACACCATCCTAATCCCTTTCACAGTAACCAGATCCCTCCCTGTCTGTCTATCTTATTATTGCCAGACGCTTTAAACCCGAAAGGGGTGGCCACAAACAAATCGCCTTCATGTCGCCCTGTCTCCCATCCATCCACTGCCCTGCTGCCAGCTCACACACCCCTCTCACATATACCTCTCCACGCCAAGCCCCCACCTAATCTTTGGTCTCCCCTTCCATCTCCCACCTGCCACTCACTCAAATAAACTCTCCTCGTCAGTCTCGCGCTCTCCACATGGCCAAGCCACTGTTACAGCATCTACAATTTCCTCACAGCATCCACATGCCTCTGACAGCATCCAAATCCCTCTAACAGCACCCATACCGGCCTCAGAGCATCCACACCCATCTCATGGCATACATACCCCTCCTCTCACACCATCCACAGCCTTCTCACAGCATTCATATATCCCACACAGAGTCCATATCCTTCTAGGAGAATTCACATTACTTACATACCATCCTTACCCTTCTCACAGAATTCTTTCCTTTTTCACAGCATCCCATCATCTCACACAACATCCAGACCCTTTTCTCAGTATCCTTACCCCTCTCTCAGCATCCATACCCTTCTCTCAGTATCATTACCATACCTCCAGCATCCCTACCCTGCTGTCTACATCCTTACCTCTCTGCCAGCACCCCTACTTCGCTCTTTGCATCCTGACAGCACCTCTACTTTGCTGTTTGCATCCTTACCTCTTTCCCAGAAACCATACTCGTCACACAGCATCCCTACCCTACTGCCTGTATCCTTATCTCTTTAACAGCATCCTTACCCATCATCCAACATCCTGATCAAGCTAACACGTCAATACATCCCTGCCAGCATCCCTACCCTGCTATCTACATACCTCTCCCAGCATCCCTACCTGTCATCCAGCATCCCTACCAAGCTGACACTGCTCTTGCTCTCTGTCAGCATTCCTACCACTCTGCCAGCATCCATAGCCCGAGACTAGCATCCGTATCTCACTCTTAGCGTCACGATTCAGCAGTAGAATTAGCGGAAGTAGTTGTAGTAGTAGCAGTGGTATTCATTTTGGTGTAGTTGCTGTTGTAGTAGTAGCAGCAGCAGCAGCTGTAGTAATATAACCTTATGATTTGTTGCAATACTTGTCGTACCAGTAGTAGTTGAAGTAGTAGTGTTGATTGTGGTGGTTGTAGTGGTACTGTCAGCAAGAGAAGCGGAAATACCGGTAACGAATGGCGTACGTGTGCTGAGAATGAGACATTGGATGCAGGAAGATAGGTATGGATGCTGGGAGATGGGGTATGAATGGTGGGAGAGAGGTAGGGATGCTGGGACATAGGTAGGGGTGCTTGGAGATGGGTAGAGATGCTGGTTGAAGGGTGATGGTGCTGGGAGATGGGTTGGGATGCTGGGAGATGGGCAGGGATGCTGGGAGGTCAGTAGTGAAGCTGAGAGATAGGTGGGAATGCTGATAAATCTGTAGAGATGTTAATATATGGATAAGGATGCTGGCCGGTAGGGAGGTTGGGAGATGAGTGGGGATGCTGATAAATCGATTGAGATGCTAAGATATGAGTGGGGTTGCTGGTAGACCGTTAGGGAGGCTGGGAGATGGGTGGGGATGCTAGTGGATCGGTAGAGATACTGGGAGTTGGGTGGAGATACTGGTAGATCAGGAGGAATGATCGGTAAAGAAGTAGAGAGCTAAGAGAAAGACACTGATCTTAGGAAATGGAAACAGATGCTGGGAGATGGGTAAGGATGCTAGGAATGGGTCGGATGCTGAGAGAGGGGATGGCTTGCTGGGAGAGGGGCTGCGATAGTGAGGGAGTTATTTTAGAATATGAGCTGGATACTGAGGACTTTCTATTTACACATTTCTAGTATTAATTTGGGAAATCACGGATTAATGGGGGTAACTAATATGAAATAATGAAGAGCTGGTCCATCCATTGTTTAATTTATGTCCTTCACCTGATCCTACCCTAATCCCCTGCGTGTGATCAAATAATCTCTTCTAATTTTGGACGTATTCTATAATTCGAATGAAGAACAAAAATAATGCTGATATGATACTCATTTACACCTATGAGGGTCACAGAATCCTTCATCCTACGCATTCCGAAGCTCAGTTTGTATTATTTTTATCCATTTGGAACATTCACAATTTATATAACACTTTGTGAAACTTCGATGACCTTCATATAGCGGTCTTCGTTGAAAGAATCACCGAGAAAACGACATTCTGTGTTGTTTTGTATTATCTCTGACCCCGGAATTCAGCGTTTTACGGCATATCAGCGTTTGCATGCTATTCCTTCTCAATAGGACAAGATCCCTTCCTTCAGTTGTGCTGCACGCTGATTCGTCGGCGATGATATCATTGTGCTGCCCATTCATTGGTTCACGATGATGTCACGATGGCCTCCATACCCTGACCCCTCCTACCAGTCACACCACAGTGGAAATCGAATGGCGTTTTAATTTTGCGACCCTGCCAATCTTCACTTATTACTATGACATACTACTGAAAACGTTATTTCCATGTTTTTAACGGCACTCTCGTATATAGAAAATTATAGAAACCAGACAAAGAAATCGAATGAATTCGAAAACTGATATTAAAATAGTTTGGTAGGAAGGCATCAAAACTTCACACCCTCACACCACTGAACAAGCCCTTATACATCTCATCCAGCATCACAGTGCATCTTATATGCATCACACATGCTCATTTCCTATGTCTAAAGATCGTCCAGTTGCAAATTCACATAAATTTCGCCAACAAAGAAACTTTATGGGTGGATTAGCGAAGGTAAAAAACGTCATGAACAACCACATAACATTCACCACCATGCTTTGTGATTCGTAAACCAAAGAAAACGGTTTAGGGGGGACTGAAAGAAAAGAAAACCCTCTTGGCTTCAACAAAGGCGGAAAAATTACGCAAGCATTGACGATCATGACTGTATGACCGGTCATTCGACGATAAATCATAGCAAGAACGTCCTGATAATAATATGGTACCCATATTACAAGTATCATGGCAATTATTACTGGAAAACTTGGACTATCAACTCGTATTGCAACTACTACCCACACCGACCAATCAACGACACGAGCGTTGTGACGTCACTCGACCAATCAGCGAGCACCAGAAGTGAAGGAGGGAAGGGATCTTATGTTGTCCTGTTGAGAAGCAACCACCTGGAAAATTTTATATGCTAAAAAACTCTCCATTCCGGCCGGGGCCGGAGAGAGATACCGCAAAAAAATCATGAAATGTATTTTTGACAGTCTTTTTTAACGAGCACCGCTATATTAACGTTACAGAATATTCATTGTGTGTGTTTATTAATCTTCAACATGACAAATAGATAGAAATAATATTAAGAGGGCTTGGGATGGGGTAGGATTATTTTAACCAACATTATGTGTGTTGTTCTGCTCATTTGGAACACGTCCAAAATTTGAGAAGATTATTGGTCACAGTCAGGGAATTAGGCAGGATCCGTCGATTGTCATACATTAAACGAAGGACAGTCCAGTCCTTTATAAATTTCTATTGATAACCCTAAATAATCCGTCATTAACTCCTTCATTAACTTACTAACTTCATGCCATTAACTTACTAACTTCTATAAACTAGTCCTCCATAATCCCAGCGTATTTTCCAGTATCAATGACCTATCTCAATACCCAAACCTATCTATCAGCATAACACCCTGTTCCAAGTATCTTAACCCTTCAGCATCCCTACCACTCACCCAGCATCCCCTACCGCGCTCTCAGCATCCCTACCCCACTGACACCATCCCAAACCCGCTCGTAATATTACAACCCCACTCGCAGCATCCTTACCCCTCTCCCATAATCCATATCCATCTCTCGACATCCCAACTCGTCTCTGATTATAATTATCATTCCCCGACCATCCCTGCCCTACTGTCTGCATCCTTACCTCTCTGCAAGCATCCATACCCTCCTGTCTGAATCATTATCTCTACTAGCATCCACTCCTGTCACCCAGCACTGTCATCCGTCTCTTACCATCCGTACCCCACTCCCAACATCTCTCTCCAAAAATCCCTTACCCCTTCCTCGGCAACCCAATCCCTCTCACACCATCCTAATCCCTTTCACAGTAACCAGATCCCTCCCTGTCTGTCTATCTTATTATTGCCAGACGCTTTAAACCCGAAAGGGGTGGCCACAAACAAATCGCCTTCATGTCGCCCTGTCTCCCATCCATCCACTGCCCTGCTGCCAGCTCACACACCCCTCTCACATATACCTCTCCACGCCAAGCCCCCACCTAATCTTTGGTCTCCCCTTCCATCTCCCACCTGCCACTCACTCAAATAAACTCTCCTCGTCAGTCTCGCGCTCTCCACATGGCCAAGCCACTGTTACAGCATCTACAATTTCCTCACAGCATCCACATGCCTCTGACAGCATCCAAATCCCTCTAACAGCACCCATACCGGCCTCAGAGCATCCACACCCATCTCATGGCATACATACCCCTCCTCTCACACCATCCACAGCCTTCTCACAGCATTCATATATCCCACACAGAGTCCATATCCTTCTAGGAGAATTCACATTACTTACATACCATCCTTACCCTTCTCACAGAATTCTTTCCTTTTTCACAGCATCCCATCATCTCACACAACATCCAGACCCTTTTCTCAGTATCCTTACCCCTCTCTCAGCATCCATACCCTTCTCTCAGTATCATTACCATACCTCCAGCATCCCTACCCTGCTGTCTACATCCTTACCTCTCTGCCAGCACCCCTACTTCGCTCTTTGCATCCTGACAGCACCTCTACTTTGCTGTTTGCATCCTTACCTCTTTCCCAGAAACCATACTCGTCACACAGCATCCCTACCCTACTGCCTGTATCCTTATCTCTTTAACAGCATCCTTACCCATCATCCAACATCCTGATCAAGCTAACACGTCAATACATCCCTGCCAGCATCCCTACCCTGCTATCTACATACCTCTCCCAGCATCCCTACCTGTCATCCAGCATCCCTACCAAGCTGACACTGCTCTTGCTCTCTGTCAGCATTCCTACCACTCTGCCAGCATCCATAGCCCGAGACTAGCATCCGTATCTCACTCTTAGCGTCACGATTCAGCAGTAGAATTAGCGGAAGTAGTTGTAGTAGTAGCAGTGGTATTCATTTTGGTGTAGTTGCTGTTGTAGTAGTAGCAGCAGCAGCAGCTGTAGTAATATAACCTTATGATTTGTTGCAATACTTGTCGTACCAGTAGTAGTTGAAGTAGTAGTGTTGATTGTGGTGGTTGTAGTGGTACTGTCAGCAAGAGAAGCGGAAATACCGGTAACGAATGGCGTACGTGTGCTGAGAATGAGACATTGGATGCAGGAAGATAGGTATGGATGCTGGGAGATGGGGTATGAATGGTGGGAGAGAGGTAGGGATGCTGGGACATAGGTAGGGGTGCTTGGAGATGGGTAGAGATGCTGGTTGAAGGGTGATGGTGCTGGGAGATGGGTTGGGATGCTGGGAGATGGGCAGGGATGCTGGGAGGTCAGTAGTGAAGCTGAGAGATAGGTGGGAATGCTGATAAATCTGTAGAGATGTTAATATATGGATAAGGATGCTGGCCGGTAGGGAGGTTGGGAGATGAGTGGGGATGCTGATAAATCGATTGAGATGCTAAGATATGAGTGGGGTTGCTGGTAGACCGTTAGGGAGGCTGGGAGATGGGTGGGGATGCTAGTGGATCGGTAGAGATACTGGGAGTTGGGTGGAGATACTGGTAGATCAGGAGGAATGATCGGTAAAGAAGTAGAGAGCTAAGAGAAAGACACTGATCTTAGGAAATGGAAACAGATGCTGGGAGATGGGTAAGGATGCTAGGAATGGGTCGGATGCTGAGAGAGGGGATGGCTTGCTGGGAGAGGGGCTGCGATAGTGAGGGAGTTATTTTAGAATATGAGCTGGATACTGAGGACTTTCTATTTACACATTTCTAGTATTAATTTGGGAAATCACGGATTAATGGGGGTAACTAATATGAAATAATGAAGAGCTGGTCCATCCATTGTTTAATTTATGTCCTTCACCTGATCCTACCCTAATCCCCTGCGTGTGATCAAATAATCTCTTCTAATTTTGGACGTATTCTATAATTCGAATGAAGAACAAAAATAATGCTGATATGATACTCATTTACACCTATGAGGGTCACAGAATCCTTCATCCTACGCATTCCGAAGCTCAGTTTGTATTATTTTTATCCATTTGGAACATTCACAATTTATATAACACTTTGTGAAACTTCGATGACCTTCATATAGCGGTCTTCGTTGAAAGAATCACCGAGAAAACGACATTCTGTGTTGTTTTGTATTATCTCTGACCCCGGAATTCAGCGTTTTACGGCATATCAGCGTTTGCATGCTATTCCTTCTCAATAGGACAAGATCCCTTCCTTCAGTTGTGCTGCACGCTGATTCGTCGGCGATGATATCATTGTGCTGCCCATTCATTGGTTCACGATGATGTCACGATGGCCTCCATACCCTGACCCCTCCTACCAGTCACACCACAGTGGAAATCGAATGGCGTTTTAATTTTGCGACCCTGCCAATCTTCACTTATTACTATGACATACTACTGAAAACGTTATTTCCATGTTTTTAACGGCACTCTCGTATATAGAAAATTATAGAAACCAGACAAAGAAATCGAATGAATTCGAAAACTGATATTAAAATAGTTTGGTAGGAAGGCATCAAAACTTCACACCCTCACACCACTGAACAAGCCCTTATACATCTCATCCAGCATCACAGTGCATCTTATATGCATCACACATGCTCATTTCCTATGTCTAAAGATCGTCCAGTTGCAAATTCACATAAATTTCGCCAACAAAGAAACTTTATGGGTGGATTAGCGAAGGTAAAAAAACGTCATGAACAACCACATAACATTCACCACCATGCTTTGTGATTCGTAAACCAAAGAAAACGGTTTAGGGGGACTGAAAGAAAAGAAAACCCTCTTGGCTTCAACAAAGGCGGAAAAATTACGCAAGCATTGACGATCATGACTGTATGACCGGTCATTCGACGATAAATCATAGCAAGAACGTCCTGATAATAATATGGTACCCATATTACAAGTATCATGGCAATTATTACTGGAAAACTTGGACTATCAACTCGTATTGCAACTACTACCCACACCGACCAATCAACGACACGAGCGTTGTGACGTCACTCGACCAATCAGCGAGCACCAGAAGTGAAGGAGGGAAGGGATCTTATGTTGTCCTGTTGAGAAGCAACCACCTGGAAAATTTTATATGCTAAAAAACTCTCCATTCCGGCCGGGGCCGGAGAGAGATACCGCAAAAAAATCATGAAATGTATTTTTGACAGTCTTTTTTAACGAGCACCGCTATATTAACGTTACAGAATATTCATTGTGTGTGTTTATTAATCTTCAACATGACAAATAGATAGAAATAATATTAAGAGGGCTTGGGATGGGGTAGGATTATTTTAACCAACATTATGTGTGTTCTGCTCATTTGGAACACGTCCAAAATTTGAGAAGATTATTGGTCACAGTCAGGGAATTAGGCAGGATCCGTCGATTGTCATACATTAAACGAAGGACAGTCCAGTCCTTTATAAATTTCTATTGATAACCCTAAATAATCCGTCATTAACTCCTTCATTAACTTACTAACTTCATGCCATTAACTTACTAACTTCTATAAACTAGTCCTCCATAATCCCAGCGTATTTTCCAGTATCAATGACCTATCTCAATACCCAAACCTATCTATCAGCATAACACCCTGTTCCAAGTATCTTAACCCTTCAGCATCCCTACCACTCACCCAGCATCCCCTACCGCGCTCTCAGCATCCCTACCCCACTGACACCATCCCAAACCCGCTCGTAATATTACAACCCCACTCGCAGCATCCTTACCCCTCTCCCATAATCCATATCCATCTCTCGACATCCCAACTCGTCTCTGATTATAATTATCATTCCCCGACCATCCCTGCCCTACTGTCTGCATCCTTACCTCTCTGCAAGCATCCATACCCTCCTGTCTGAATCATTATCTCTACTAGCATCCACTCCTGTCACCCAGCACTGTCATCCGTCTCTTACCATCCGTACCCCACTCCCAACATCTCTCTCCAAAAATCCCTTACCCCTTCCTCGGCAACCCAATCCCTCTCACACCATCCTAATCCCTTTCACAGTAACCAGATCCCTCCCTGTCTGTCTATCTTATTATTGCCAGACGCTTTAAACCCGAAAGGGGTGGCCACAAACAAATCGCCTTCATGTCGCCCTGTCTCCCATCCATCCACTGCCCTGCTGCCAGCTCACACACCCCTCTCACATATACCTCTCCACGCCAAGCCCCCACCTAATCTTTGGTCTCCCCTTCCATCTCCCACCTGCCACTCACTCAAATAAACTCTCCTCGTCAGTCTCGCGCTCTCCACATGGCCAAGCCACTGTCACAGCATCTACAATTTCCTCACAGCATCCACATGCCTCTGACAGCATCCAAATCCCTCTAACAGCACCCATACCGGCCTCAGAGCATCCACACCCATCTCATGGCATACATACCCCTCCTCTCACACCATCCACAGCCTTCTCACAGCATTCATATATCCCACACAGAGTCCATATCCTTCTAGGAGAATTCACATTACTTACATACCATCCTTACCCTTCTCACAGAATTCTTTCCTTTTTCACAGCATCCCATCATCTCACACAACATCCAGACCCTTTTCTCAGTATCCTTACCCCTCTCTCAGCATCCATACCCTTCTCTCAGTATCATTACCATACCTCCAGCATCCCTACCCTGCTGTCTACATCCTTACCTCTCTGCCAGCACCCCTACTTCGCTCTTTGCATCCTGACAGCACCTCTACTTTGCTGTTTGCATCCTTACCTCTTTCCCAGAAACCATACTCGTCACACAGCATCCCTACCCTACTGCCTGTATCCTTATCTCTTTAACAGCATCCTTACCCATCATCCAACATCCTGATCAAGCTAACACGTCAATACATCCCTGCCAGCATCCCTACCCTGCTATCTACATACCTCTCCCAGCATCCCTACCTGTCATCCAGCATCCCTACCAAGCTGACACTGCTCTTGCTCTCTGTCAGCATTCCTACCACTCTGCCAGCATCCATAGCCCGAGACTAGCATCCGTATCTCACTCTTAGCGTCACGATTCAGCAGTAGAATTAGCGGAAGTAGTTGTAGTAGTAGCAGTGGTATTCATTTTGGTGTAGTTGCTGTTGTAGTAGTAGCAGCAGCAGCAGCTGTAGTAATATAACCTTATGATTTGTTGCAATACTTGTCGTACCAGTAGTAGTTGAAGTAGTAGTGTTGATTGTGGTGGTTGTAGTGGTACTGTCAGCAAGAGAAGCGGAAATACCGGTAACGAATGGCGTACGTGTGCTGAGAATGAGACATTGGATGCAGGAAGATAGGTATGGATGCTGGGAGATGGGGTATGAATGGTGGGAGAGAGGTAGGGATGCTGGGACATAGGTAGGGGTGCTTGGAGATGGGTAGAGATGCTGGTTGAAGGGTGATGGTGCTGGGAGATGGGTTGGGATGCTGGGAGATGGGCAGGGATGCTGGGAGGTCAGTAGTGAAGCTGAGAGATAGGTGGGAATGCTGATAAATCTGTAGAGATGTTAATATATGGATAAGGATGCTGGCCGGTAGGGAGGTTGGGAGATGAGTGGGGATGCTGATAAATCGATTGAGATGCTAAGATATGAGTGGGGTTGCTGGTAGACCGTTAGGGAGGCTGGGAGATGGGTGGGGATGCTAGTGGATCGGTAGAGATACTGGGAGTTGGGTGGAGATACTGGTAGATCAGGAGGAATGATCGGTAAAGAAGTAGAGAGCTAAGAGAAAGACACTGATCTTAGGAAATGGAAACAGATGCTGGGAGATGGGTAAGGATGCTAGGAATGGGTCGGATGCTGAGAGAGGGGATGGCTTGCTGGGAGAGGGGCTGCGATAGTGAGGGAGTTATTTTAGAATATGAGCTGGATACTGAGGACTTTCTATTTACACATTTCTAGTATTAATTTGGTAAATCACGGATTAATGGGGGTAACTAATATGAAATAATGAAGAGCTGGTCCATCCATTGTTTAATTTATGTCCTTCACCTGATCCTACCCTAATCCCCTGCGTGTGATCAAATAATCTCTTCTAATTTTGGACGTATTCTATAATTCGAATGAAGAACAAAAATAATGCTGATATGATACTCATTTACACCTATGAGGGTCACAGAATCCTTCATCCTACGCATTCCCAAGCTCAGTTTGTATTATTTTTATCCATTTGGGACATTCACAATTTATATAACACTTTGTGAAACTTCGATGACCTTCATATAGCGGTCTTCGTTGAAAGAATCACCGAGAAAACGACATTCTGTGTTGTTTTGTATTATCTCTGACCCCGGAATTCAGCGTTTTACGGCATATCAGCGTTTGCATGCTATTCCTTCTCAATAGGACAAGATCCCTTCCTTCAGTTGTGCTGCACGCTGATTCGTCGGCGATGATATCATTGTGCTGCCCATTCATTGGTTCACGATGATGTCACGATGGCCTCCATACCCTGACCCCTCCTACCAGTCACACCACAGTGGAAATCGAATGGCGTTTTAATTTTGCGACCCTGCCAATCTTCACTTATTACTATGACATACTACTGAAAACGTTATTTCCATGTTTTTAACGGCACTCTCGTATATAGAAAATTATAGAAACCAGACTAAGAAATCGAATGAATTCGAAAACTGATATTAAAATAGTTTGGTAGGAAGGCATCAAAACTTCACACCCTCACACCACTGAACAAGCCCTTATACATCTCATCCAGCATCACAGTGCATCTTATATGCATCACACATGCTCATTTCCTAAGTCTAAAGATCGTCCAGTTGCAAATTCACATGAATTTCGCCAACAAAGAAACTTTATGGGTGGATTAGCGAAGGTAAAAAAACGTCATGAACAACCACATAACATTCACCACCATGCTTTGTGATTCGTAAACCAAAGAAAACGGTTTAGGGAGGACTGAAAGAAAAGAAAACCCTCTTGGCTTCAACAAAGGCGGAAAAGTTACGCAAGCATTGACGATCATGACTGTATGACCGGTCATTCGACGATAAATCATAGCAAGAACGTCCTGATAATAATATGGTACCCATATTACAAGTATCATGGCAATTATTACTGGAAAACTTGGACTATCAACTCGTATTGCAACTACTACCCACACCGACCAATCAACGACACGAGCGTTGTGACGTCACTCGACCAATCAGCGAGCACCAGAAGTGAAGGAGGGAAGGGATCTTATGTTGTCCTGTTGAGAAGCAACCACCTGGAAAATTTTATATGCCACAAAACTCTCCATTCCGGCCGGGGCCGGAGAGAGATACCGCAAAAAAATCATGAAATGTATTTTTGACGGTCTTTTTTAACGAGCACCGCTATATTAACGTTACAGAATATTCATTGTGTGTGTTTATTAATCTTCAACATGACAAATAGATAGAAATAATATTAACAGGGCTTGGGATGGGGTAGGAATATTTTAACCAACATTATGTGTGTTCTGCTCATTTGGAACACGTCCAAAATTTGAGAAGATTATTGGTCACAGTCAGGGAATTAGGCAGGATCCGTCGATTGTCATACATTAAACGAAGGACAGTCCAGTCCTTTATAAATTTCTATTGATAACCCTAAATAATCCGTCATTAACTCCTTCATTAACTTACTAACTTCATGCCATTAACTTACTAACTTCTATAAACTAGTCCTCCATAATCCCAGCGTATTTTCCAGTATCAATGACCTATCTCAATATCCAAACCTATCTATCAGCATAACACCCTGTTCCAAGTATCTTAACCCTTCAGCATCCCTACCACTCACCCAGCATCCCCTACCGCGCTCTCAGCATCCCTACCCCACTGACAGCATCCCAAACCCGCTCGTAATATTACAACCCCACTCGCAGCATCTTTACCCCTCTCCCATAATCCATATCCATCTCTCGACATCCCAACTCGTCTCTGATTATAATTATCATTCCCCGACCATCCCTGCCCTACTGTCTGCATCCTTACCTCTCTGCAAGCATCCATACCCTCCTGTCTGAATCATTATCTCTACTAGCATCCACTCCTGTCACCCAGCACTGTCATCCGTCTCTTACCATCCGCACCCCACTCCCAGCATCTCTCTCCAAAAATCCCTTACCCCTTCCTCGGCAACCCAATCCCTCTCACACCATCCTTATCCCTTTCACAGTATCCAGATCCCTCCCTGTCTGTCTATCTTATTATTGCCAGACGCTTTAAACCCGAAAGGGGTGGCCACAAACAAATCGCCTTCATGTCGCCCTGTCTCCCATCCATCCACTGCCCTGCTGCCAGCTCACACACCCCTCTCACATATACCTCTCCACGCCAAGCCTCCACCTAATCTTTGGTCTCCCCTTCCATCTCCCACCTGCCACTCACTCAAATAAACTCTCCTCGTCAGTCTCGCGCTCTCCACATGGCCAAGCCACTGTCACAGCATCTACATTTTTCTCACAGCATCCACATGCCTCTGACAGCATCCAAATCCCTCTAACAGCACCCATACCGGCCTCAGAGCATCCACACCCATCTCATGGCATCCATACCCCTCCTCTCACACCATCCACAGCCTTCTCACAGCATTCATACATCCCACACAGAGTCCATATCCTTCTAGGAGAATTCACATTACTTACATACCATCCATACCCTTCTCACAGAATTCTTTCCTTTTTCACAGCATCCCATCATCTCACACAACATCCAGACCCCTTTCTCAGTATCCTTACCCCTCTCTCAGCATCCATACCCTTCTCTCAGTATCATTACCATACCTCCAGCATCCCTACCCTGCTGTCTACATCCTTACCTCTCTGCCAGCACCCCTACTTCGCTCTTTGCATCCTGACAGCACCTCTACTTTGCTGTTTGCATCCTTACCTCTTTCCCAGAAACCATACTCGTCACACAGCATCCCTACCCTACTGCCTGTATCCTTATCTCTTTAACAGCATCCTTACCCATCATCCAACATCCTGATCAAGCTAACACGTCACTACATCCCTGCCAGCATCCCTACCCTGCTGTCTACATACTTACCTCTCCTAGCATCCCTACCTGTCATCCAGCATCCCTACCAAGCTGACACTGCTCTTGCTCTCTGTCAGCATTCCTACCACTCTGCCAGCATCCCTAGCCCGAGACTAGCATCCGTATCTCACTCTTAGCGTCACGATTCACCAGTAGTATTAGCGGAAGTAGTTGTAGTAGTAGCAGTGGTATTCATTTTGGTTTAGTTGCTGTTGTAGTAGTAGCAGCAGCAGCAGCTGTAGTAATATAACCTTATGATTTGTTGCAATACTTGTCGTACCAGTAGTAGTTGAAGTAGTAGTGTTGATTGTGGTGGTTGTAGTGGTACTGTCAGCAAGAGAAGTGGAAATACCGGTAACGAATGGCGTACGTGTGCTGAGAATGAGACATTGGATGCAGGAAGATAGGTATGGATGCTGGGAGATGGGGTATGAATGGTGGGAGAGAGGTAGGGATGCTGGGACATAGGTAGGGGTGCTTGGAGATGGGTAGAGATGCTGGTTGAAGGGTGATGGTGCTGGGAGATGGGTTGGGATGCTGGAAGATGGGCATGGATGCTGGGAGGTCGGTAGTGAAGCTGAGAGATAGGTGGGAATGCTGATAAATCTGTAGAGATGTTAATATATGGATAGGGATGCTGGCCGGTAGGGAGGTTGGGAGATGGGTGGGGATGCTGATAAATCGATTGAGATGCTAAGATATGAGTGGGGTTGCTGGTAGACCGTTAGGGAGGCTGGGAGATGGGTGGGGATGCTAGTGGATCGGTAGAGATACTGGAAGTTGGGTGGAGATACTGGTAGATCAGGAGGAATGATCGGTAAAGAAGTAGAGAGCTAAGAGAAAGACACTGATCTTAGGAAATGGAAACAGATGCTGGGAGATGGGTAAGGATGCTAGGAATGGG
Source organism: Coenobita brevimanus (assembly GCF_032717465.1). NCBI lineage: Eukaryota > Metazoa > Arthropoda > Malacostraca > Decapoda > Coenobitidae > Coenobita > Coenobita brevimanus. The sequence continues at coordinate 168,902 of NC_137047.1, read as the reverse complement.
TCGGATGCTGAGAGAGGGGATGGCTTGCTGGGAGAGGGGCTGCGATAGTGAGGGAGTTATATTAGAATATGAGCTGGATACTGAGGACTTTCTATTTACACATTTCTAGTATTAATTTGGTAAATCACGGATTAATGGGGGTAACTAATATGAAATAATGAAGAGCTGGTCCATCCATTGTTTAATTTATGTCCTTCACCTGATCCTACCCTAATCCCCTGCGTGTGATCAAATAATCTCTTCTAATTTTGGACGTATTCTATAATTCGAATGAAGAACAAAAATAATGCTGATATGATACTCATTTACACCTATGAGGGTCACAGAATCCTTCATCCTACGCATTCCCAAGCTCAGTTTGTATTATTTTTATCCATTTGGGACATTCACAATTTATATAACACTTTGTGAAACTTCGATGACCTTCATATAGCGGTCTTCGTTGAAAGAATCACCGAGAAAACGACATTCTGTGTTGTTTTGTATTATCTCTGACCCCGGAATTCAGCGTTTTACGGCATATCAGCGTTTGCATGCTATTCCTTCTCAATAGGACAAGATCCCTTCCTTCAGTTGTGCTGCACGCTGATTCGTCGGCGATGATATCATTGTGCTGCCCATTCATTGGTTCACGATGATGTCACGATGGCCTCCATACCCTGACCCCTCCTACCAGTCACACCACAGTGGAAATCGAATGGCGTTTTAATTTTGCGACCCTGCCAATCTTCACTTATTACTATGACATACTACTGAAAACGTTATTTCCATGTTTTTAACGGCACTCTCGTATATAGAAAATTATAGAAACCAGACTAAGAAATCGAATGAATTCGAAAACTGATATTAAAATAGTTTGGTAGGAAGGCATCAAAACTTCACACCCTCACACCACTGAACAAGCCCTTATACATCTCATCCAGCATCACAGTGCATCTTATATGCATCACACATGCTCATTTCCTAAGTCTAAAGATCGTCCAGTTGCAAATTCACATGAATTTCGCCAACAAAGAAACTTTATGGGTGGATTAGCGAAGGTAAAAAACGTCATGAACAACCACATAACATTCACCACCATGCTTTGTGATTCGTAAACCAAAGAAAACGGTTTATGGGGGACTGAAAGAAAAGAAAACCCTCTTGGCTTCAACAAAGGCGGAAAAGTTACGCAAGCATTGACGATCATGACTGTATGACCGGTCATTCGACGATAAATCATAGCAAGAACGTCCTGATAATAATATGGTACCCATATTACAAGTATCATGGCAATTATTACTGGAAAACTTGGACTATCAACTCGTATTGCAACTACTACCCACACCGACCAATCAACGACACGAGCGTTGTGACGTCACTCGACCAATCAGCGAGCACCAGAAGTGAAGGAGGGAAGGGATCTTATGTTGTCCTGTTGAGAAGCAACCACCTGGAAAATTTTATATGCCACAAAACTCTCCATTCCGGCCGGGGCCGGAGAGATATACCGCAAAAAAATCATGAAATGTATTTTTGACGGTCTTTTTTAACGAGCACCGCTATATTAACGTTACAGAATATTCATTGTGTGTGTTTATTAATCTTCAACATGACAAATAGATAGAAATAATATTAACAGGGCTTGGGATGGGGTAGGAATATTTTAACCAACATTATGTGTGTTCTGCTCATTTGGAACACGTCCAAAATTTGAGAAGATTATTGGTCACAGTCAGGGAATTAGGCAGGATCCGTCGATTGTCATACATTAAACGAAGGACAGTCCAGTCCTTTATAAATTTCTATTGATAACCCTAAATAATCCGTCATTAACTCCTTCATTAACTTACTAACTTCATGCCATTAACTTACTAACTTCTATAAACTAGTCCTCCATAATCCCAGCGTATTTTCCAGTATCAATGACCTATCTCAATATCCAAACCTATCTATCAGCATAACACCCTGTTCCAAGTATCTCAACCCTTCAGCATCCCTACCACTCACCCAGCATCCCCTACCGCGCTCTCAGCATCCCTACCCCACTGACAGCATCCCAAACCCGCTCGTAATATTACAACCCCACTCGCAGCATCTTTACCCCTCTCCCATAATCCATATCCATCTCTCGACATCCCAACTCGTCTCTGATTATAATTATCATTCCCCGACCATCCCTGCCCTACTGTCTGCATCCTTACCTCTCTGCAAGCATCCATACCCTCCTGTCTGAATCATTATCTCTACTAGCATCCACTCCTGTCACCCAGCACTGTCATCCGTCTCTTACCATCCGCACCCCACTCCCAGCATCTCTCTCCAAAAATCATTTACCCCTTCCTCGGCAACCCAATCCCTCTCACACCATCCTTATCCCTTTCACAGTATCCAGATCCCTCCCTGTCTGTCTATCTTATTATTGCCAGACGCTTTAAACCTGAAAGGGGTGGCCACAAACAAATCGCCTTCATGTCGCCCTGTCTCCCATCCATCCACTGCCCTGCTGCCAGCTCACACACCCCTCTCACATATACCTCTCCACGCCATGCCTCCACCTAATCTTTGGTCTCCCCTTAAATCTCCCACCTGCCACTCACTCAAATAAACTCTCCTCGTCAGTCTCGCGCACTCCACATGGCCAAGCCACTGTCATAGCATCTACATTTTTCTCACAGCATCCACATGCCTCTGAAAGCATTCAAATCCCTCTAACAGCACCCATTCCGGCCTCAGAGCAACCACACCCATCTCATGGCATACATACCCCTCCTCTCACACCATCCACAGCCTTCTCACAGCATTCATACATCCCACACAGAGTCCATATCCTTCTAGGAGAATTCACATTACTTACATACCATCCATACCCTTCTCACAGAATTCTTTCCTTTTTCCTAGCATCCCATCATCTCACACAACATCCAGACCCCTTTCTCAGTATCCTTACCCCTCTCTCAGCATCCATACCCTTCTCTCAGTATCATTACCATACCTCCAGCATCCCTACCCTGCTGTCTACATCCTTACCTCTCTGCCAGCACCCCTACTTCGCTCTTTGCATCCTGACAGCACCTCTACTTTGCTGTTTGCATCCTTACCTCTTTCCCAGAAACCATACTCGTCACACAGCATCCCTACCCTACTGCCTGTATCCTTATCTCTTTAACAGCATCCTTACCCATCATCCAACATCCTGATCAAGCTAACACGTCACTACATCCCTGCCAGCATCCCTACCCTGCTGTCTACATACTTACCTCTCCTAGCATCCCTACCTGTCATCCAGCATCCCTACCAAGCTGACACTGCTCTTGCTCTCTGTCAGCATTCCTACCACTCTGCCAGCATCCCTAGCCTGAGACTAGCATCCGTATCTCACTCTTAGCGTCACGATTCACCAGTAGTATTAGCGGAAATAGTTGTAGTAGTAGCAGTGGTATTAATTTTGGTTTAGTTGCTGTTGTAGTAGTAGCAGCAGCAGCAACTGTAGTAATATAACCTTATGCTTTGTTGCAATTCTTGTCGTACCAGTAGTAGTTGAAGTAGTAGTGTTGATTGTGGTGGTTGTAGTGGTACTGTCAGCAAGAGAAGTGGAAATACCGGTAACGAATGGCGTAGGTGTGCTGAGAATGAGACATTGGATGGAGGAAGATAGGTATGGATGCTGGGAGATGGAGTATGAATGGTGGGAGAGAGGTAGGGCTGCTGGGACATAGGTAAGGGTGCTTGGAGATGGGTAGAGATGCTGGTTGAAGGGTGATGGTGCTGGGAGATGGGTTGGGATGCTGGAAGATGGGCATGGATGCTGGGAGGTCGGTAGTGAAGCTGAGAGATAGGTGGGAATGCTGATAAATCTGTAGAGATGTTAATATATGGATAGGGATGCTGGCCGGTAGGGAGGTTGGGAGATGGGTGGGGATGCTGATAAATCGATTGAGATGCTAAGATATGAGTGGGGTTGCTGGTAGACCGTTAGGGAGGCTGGGAGATGGGTGGGGATGCTAGTGGATCGGTAGAGATACTGGAAGTTGGGTGGAGATACTGGTAGATCAGGAGGAATGATCGGTAAAGAAGTAGAGAGCTAAGAGAAAGACACTGATCTTAGGAAATGGAAACAGATGCTGGGAGATGGGTAAGGATGCTAGGAATGGGTCGGATGCTGAGAGAGGGGATGGCTTGCTGGGAGAGGGGCTGCGATAGTGAGGGAGTTATATTAGAATATGAGCTGGATACTGAGGACTTTCTATTTACACATTTCTAGTATTAATTTGGTAAATCACGGATTAATGGGGGTAACTAATATGAAATAATGAAGAGCTGGTCCATCCATTATTTAATTTATGTCCTTCACCTGATCCTACCCTAATCCCCTGCGTGTGATCAAATAATCTGTTCTAATTTTGGACGTATTCTATAATTCGAATGAAGAACAAAAATAATGCTGATATGATACTCATTTACACCTATGAGGGTCACAGAATCCTTCATCCTACGCATTCCCAAGCTCAGTTTGTATTATTTTTATCCATTTGGGACATTCACAATTTATATAACACTTTGTGAAACTTCGATGACTTTCATATAGCGGTCTTCGTTGAAAGAATCACCGAGAAAACGACATTCTGTGTTGTTTTGTATTATCTCTGACCCCGGAATTCAGCGTTTTACGGCATATCAGCGTTTGCATGCTATTCCTTCTCAATAGGACAAGATCCCTTCCTTCAGTTGTGCTGCACGCTGATTCGTCGACGATGATATCATTGTGCTGCCCATTCATTGGTTCACGATGATGTCACGATGGCCTCCATACCCTAACCCCTCCTACCAGTCACACCACAGTGGAAATCGAATGGCGTTTTAATTTTGCGACCCTGCCAATCTTCACTTATTACTATGACATACTACTGAAAACGTTATTTCCATGTTTTTAACGGCACTCTCGTATATAGAAAATTATAGAAACCAGACAAAGAAATCGAATGAATTGGAAAACTGATATTAAAATAGTTTGGTAGGAAGGCATCAAAACTTCACACCCTCACACCACTGAACAAGTCCTTATACATCTCACCCAGCATCACAGTACATCTTATATGCATCACACATGCTCATTTCCTAAGTCTAAAGATCGTCCAGTTGCAAATTCACATGAATTTCGTCAACAAAGAAACTTTATGGGTGGATTAGCGAAGGTAAAAAACGTCATGAACAACCACATAACATTCACCACCATGCTTTGTGATTCGTAAACCAAAGAAAACGGTTTAGGGGGGCCTGAAAGAAAAGAAAACCCTCTTGGCTTCAACAAAGGCGGAAAAGTTACGCAAGCATTGACGATCATGACTGTATGACCGGTCATTCGACGATAAATCATAGCAAGAACGTCCTGATAATAATATGGTACCCATATTACAAGTATCATGGCAATTATTACTGGAAAACTTGGACTATCAACTCGTATTGCAACTACTACCCACACCGACCAATCAACGACACGAGCGTTGTGACGTCACTCGACCAATCAGCGAGCACCAGAAGTGAAGCAGGGAAGGGATCTTATGTTGTCCTGTTGAGAAGCAACCACCTGGAAAATTTTATATGCCACAAAACTCTCCATTCCTTCCGGGGCCTGAAAAAAATCATGAAATGTATTTTTGACGGTCTTTTTTAACGAGCACCACTATATTAACGTTACAGAATATTCATTGTGTGTGTTTATTAATCTTCAACATGACAAATAGATAGGAATAATATTAACAGGGCTTGGGATGGGGTAGGAATATTTTAACCAACATTATGTGTTGTTCTGCTCATTTGGAACACGTCCAAAATTTGAGAAGATTATTGGTCACAGTCAGGGAATTAGGCAGGATCCGTCGATTGTCATACATTAAACGAAGGACAGTCCAGTCCTTTATAAATTTCTATTGATAACCCTAAATAATCCGTCATTAACTCCTTCATTAACTTACTAACTTCATGCCATTAACTTACTAACTTCTATAAACTAGTCCTCCATAATCCCAGCGTATTTTCCAGTATCAATGACCTATCTCAATATCCAAACCTATCTATCAGCATAACACCCTGTTCCAAGTATCTTAACCCTTCAGCATCCCTACCACTCACCCAGCATCCCCTACCGCGCTCTCAGCATCCCTACCCCACTGACAGCATCCCAAACCCGCTCGTAATATTACAACCCCACTCGCAGCATCCTTACCCCTCTCCCATAATCCATATCCATCTCTCGACATCCCAACTCGTCTCTGATTATAATTATCATTCCCCGACCATCCCTGCCCTACTGTCTGCATCCTTACCTCTCTGCAAGCATCCATACCCTCCTGTCTGAATCATTATCTCTACTAGCATCCACTCCTGTCACCCAGCACTGTCATCCGTCTCTTACCATCCGTACCCCACTCCCAGCATCTCTCTCCAAAAATCCCTTACCCCTTCCTCGGCAACCCAATCCCTCTCACACCATCCTTATCCCTTTCACAGTATCCAGATCCCTCCCTGTCTGTCTATCTTATTATTGCCAGACGCTTTAAACCCGAAAGGGGTGGCCACAAACAAATCGCCTTCATGTCGCCCTGTCTCCCATCCATCCACTGCCCTGCTGCCAGCTCACACACCCCTCTCACATATACCTCTCCACGCCATGCCTCCACCTAATCTTTGGTCTCCCCTTCCATCTCCCACCTGCCACTCACTCAAATAAACTCTCCTCGTCAGTCTCGCGCTCTCCACATGGCCAAGCCACTGTCACAGCATCTACAATTTCCTCACAGCATCCACATGCCTCTGAAAGCATCCAAATCCCTCTAACAGCACCCATACCGGCCTCAGAGCATCCACACCCATCTCATGGCATACATACCTCTCCTCTCACAACATCCACAGTTTTCTCACAGCATTCATACATCCCACACAGAGTCCATATCCTTCTAGGAGAATTCACATTACTTACATACCATCCATACCCTTCTCACAGAATTCTTTCCTTTTTCACAGCATCCCATCATCTCACACAACATCCAGACCCCTTTCTCAGTATCCTTACCCCTCTCTCAGCATCCATACCCTTCTCTCAGTATCATTACCATACCTCCAGCATCCCTACCCTGCTGTCTACATCCTTACCTCTCTGCCAGCACCCCTACTTCGCTCTTTGCATCCTGACAGCACCTCTACTTTGCTGTTTGCATCCTTACCTCTTTCCCAGAAACCATACTCGTCACACAGCATCCCTACCCTACTGCCTGTATCCTTATCTCTTTAACAGCATCCTTACCCATCATCCAACATCCTGATCAAGCTAACACGTCACTACATCCCTGCCAGCATCCCTACCCTGCTGTCTACATACTTACCTCTCCTAGCATCCCTACCTGTCATCCAGCATCCCTACCAAGCTGACACTGCTCTTGCTCTCTGTCAGCATTCCTACCACTCTGCCAGCATCCCTAGCCCGAGACTAGCATCCGTATCTCACTCTTAGCGTCACGATTCACCAGTAGTATTAGCGGAAGTAGTTGTAGTAGTAGCCATGGTATTAATTTTGGTTTAGTTGCTGTTGTAGTAGTAGCAGCAGCAGCAACTGTAGTAATATAACCTTATGATTTGTTGCTATACTTGTCGTAGCAGTAGTAGTTGAAGTAGTAGTGTTGATTGTGGTGGTTGTAGTGGTACTGTCAGCAAGAGAAGTGGAAATACCGGTAACGAATGGCGTACGTGTGCTGAGAATGAGACATTGGATGGAGGAAGATAGGTATGGATGCTGGGAGATGAGGTATGATTGGTGGGAGAGAGGTAGGGATGCTGGGACATAGGTAGGGATGCTGGGACATAGGTAGGGGTGCTTGGAGATGGGTAGAGATGCTGGTTGAAGGGTGATGGTGCTGGGAGATGGGTTGGGATGCTGGGAGATGGGCAGGGATGCTGGGAGATGGGCAGGGATGCTGGGAGATCGGTAGTGAAGCTGAGAGATAGGTGGGAATGCTGATAAATCTGTAGAGATGTTAATATATGGATAGGGATGCTGGCCGGTAGGGAGGTTGGGAGATGGGTGGGGATGCTGATAAATCGATTGAGATGCTAATATATGAGTGGGGTTGCTGGTAGACCGTTAGGGAGGCTGGGAGATGGGTGGGGATGCTAGTGGATCGGTAGAGATACTGGAAGTTGGGTGGAGATACTGGTAGATCAGGAGGAATGATCGGTAAAGAAGTAGAGAGCTAAGAGAAAGACACTGATCTTAGGAAATGGAAACAGATGCTGGGAGATGGGTAAGGATGCTAGGAATGGGTCGGATGCTGAGAGAGGGGATGGCTTGCTGGGAGAGGGGCTGCGATAGTGAGGGAGTTATATTAGAATATGAGCTGGATACTGAGGACTTTCTATTTACACATTTCTAGTATTAATTTGGGAAATCACGGATTAATGGGGGTAACTAATATGAAATAATGAAGAGCTGGTCCATCCATTGTTTAATTTATGCCCTTCACCTGATCCTACCCTAATCCCCTGCGTGTGATCAAATAATCTCTTCTAATTTTGGACGTATTCTATAATTCGAATGAAGAACAAAAATAATGCTGATATGATACTCATTTACACCTATGAGGGTCTCAGAATCCTTCATCCTACGCCTTCCCAAGCTCAGTTTGTATTATTTTTATCCATTTGGGACATTCACAATTTATATAACACTTTGTGAAACTTCGATGACCTTCATATAGCGGTCTTCGTTGAAAGAATCACCGAGAAAACGACATTCTGTGTTGTTTTGTATTATCTCTGACCCCGGAATTCAGCGTTTTACGGCATATCAGCGTTTGCATGCTATTCCTTCTCAATAGGACAAGATCCCTTCCTTCAGTTGTGCTGCACGCTGATTCGTCGGCGATGATATCATTGTGCTGCCCATTCATTGGTTCACGATGATGTCACGATGGCCTCCATACCCTGACCCCTCCTACCAGTCACACCACAGTGGAAATCGAATGGCGTTTTAATTTTGCGACCCTGCCAATCTTCACTTATTACTATGACATACTACTCTTGGCAGGGTGGGGTAGGGATGGGTCGGTCTTGGCAGGATGGCGTAGGATTGGGTCGGATATGGCAGGGTAGGGTAAGGTCGGGTCGGTTTTGGCACGATGGGGTAGGATTGGGTCGGTTTTGGCAGGGTGGGGTAGAGATGGGTCGGTCTTGGTAGGGTTTGGTAGAAATGGGTCGGTTTTGGCAGGGTGGGGTAGGATTGGGTCAGATTTGGCAGGGTGGGATAGGAATGGCTCAGTTTTGGCTGGGTGGGATAGGTATGGGTCGGTTTTGTCAGGGTGGGGTCGGTTTTGGCGGAGTATTGGTTAGGTTTCGGTTGGTTTTGGCAGGGTGGGGCAGGATTGGGTCGGTTTTGGCAGGGTGGGGTATGATTAGGTCAGTTTTGGCAGAGTGTAGTAGAATTGAGTTGGTTTTGGTAGGGTGGGGTAGGGTTTGCTCGGTTTTGGTAGAGTGGGGTAGGATTGGATCGGTTTTGGGAGGGTGGGGTAGGATTGGGTCGGTTTTGGAAGGGTGAGGTAGGACTGGGTCGGTTTGGACAGGGTAGGGTAGGTGTGGGTCGGTTTTGGCAGGGTGGGCAAGGATTGGGTCGCATTTGGCAAGGTGGGGTAGAATTGGGTTGGTTTTGGTAGAGTAGGGTAGGGATGGGTCGGTTATGGCAGGGTAGGGTAGGATTGGGTCGGTTTTGGCCGGGTGAAGTAGGATGGGGTCGGTTTTGGCAGGGTGGGGTAAGATTGGGTCGGTTTTTGGCAGGGTGGGAAAGGATTGGTCGGGTTTGGCAGGGTGGAGTAGGACTGGGTTGGTTTTGGCAGGATGGGGTAGGATTGTGTCGGTCTTGACAAGGTGGGGTAAGGTTGGGTTGGTTTTGGCAGTATGGGGTAGGGATGGGTCGAGTTGCGTTTGGGAGGGTAGGATAGGTTATGGCAGGGTAAGATAGGGCTGGGTGGTGGTGGACTGGGTAGGGTAGGGCTGGGTAGGGTAGTGTAGGGCTGGGTCCTCCTATCCCTGTTCTTCCCCTCCCCTCCCCTAAATGGAACACTCACCTTTAAAGGGAAAATCACAGCCATCGATCACTCCATGTTTTATTATTGCCTGGCTGTCTGATGTTTAGGATAGTCACCCCTGCACACTACCAAATTCAATATGTACAGTATTATTATTATTATTATTATTATTATTATTATTATTATTAATTATTATTATTATTATTATTATTATTATTATTATTACTATTATTATATGGTTCTAAATATTACTCTCACTACTATTACTATTACAAACACTACCATCAATCCTGCTGCTGTAACTGTAGCTATTATGACCACTACTACTACTACTACTACCACTTCTACTACTACTACTACCATTAAAATCATCACCATTAGCCAAAAAGGATCACGTGCCAAATAATTCACGTTTGTAATACACGTAGTTCTAAAAAATGCCCACTAATCGCTCTAATAATTCATCCCAGTACTCTCAATGTGTGTGTGTGTGTGTGTGTGTGTGTGTGTGTGTGTGTGTGTGTGTGTGTGTGTGTGTGTGTGTGTGTGTGTGTGTGTGTGTGTGTGTGTGTGTGTGTGTGTGTGTGTGTGTGTGTGTGTGTGTGTGTGTGTGTGTGTGTGTGTGTGTGTGTGTGTGTGTGTGTGTGTGTGTGTGTGTGTGTGTGTGTGTGTGTGTGTGTGTGTGTGTGTGTGTGTGTGTGTGTGTGTGTGTGTGTGTGTGTGTGTGTGTGTGTGTGTGTGTGTGTGTGTGTGTGTGTGTGTGTGTGTGTGTGTGTGTGTGTGTGTGTGTGTGTGTGTGTGTGTGTGTGTGTAAAAATGCCAGTGCTTAATAATGACGCCTTTTTTTTCGGCCTTTCTTTACCTGTGTTGCAAGATTCAATAGGTGTTCGTTAATGACTGCTGATGTAAAAATAAAAAATAAAATAAAAATGTTGTTACTCGTGATGATGATGATGATGATGATGATATGATGATGATGATAATGGTATTAACTGTGATGATGATGATGATGATGATGATGATGATGAAGGATGAACTATACCGATATGAAAGATATGATGCGAGAGAAGTGGAGGGATGGAGTGGGGGGTATATGAATGGGGATGGTGTGAGTTGGAGGGAGGACAGCGTGAAGGTGGAGGAAAAAGGGACATGTGAAATTCATTTGTGGCCATCCGTTCCGAGGATTAAGTCGTCTTTCTATAGGCTGACTGTGTGTGTGTGTGTGTGTGTGTGTGTGTGTGTGTGAGAGAGAGAGAGAGAGAGAGAGAGAGAGAGAGAGAGAGAGAGAGGCATCAACAGACATACAGTAAATTCACAAGTGCGTGCATATATATAATATCAATGTGCAGTCAATCAATCTATCAATCTATCTATTTTTCTATCAACCAATCAATATATCTACCCATAAAAAAATACATAAAAAAAAACCTTCCTCACCATGTATCAATTTCCACAAAAATTTCCCAACCAAGACGGAAAATAAATCCCAAAATAAACCGCCTGAATTTTTTGCTACGGTGTCAGTGATGGAAAGGTAAAGTTGAGTCCCGGGGAAAAAACCTCAAGACGCCTCCAGACATTTTTCAGGAGGGAACTTGGTAGATAAATAAATAATAGCAAGACGCGGGCCACAAGGATACGGGGGTTGGCAGTGTGGGGTTGGCCGTGTGGGTTTGGCAGTGTGGGAGTTGGCTGTGAGGGGTTGGTTGTGCTAGGGTTGGTTGTGTGGGGATGGCAGTGTGGGGATGGCAGTGTGGGGATGGCAGTGTGGGGTTGGCAGTGTGGGGGTTGGCAGTGTGGGGGTTGGCAGTGTGGGGTTGGCAGTGTGGGGGTTGGCAGTGTGGGGGTTGGCAGTGTGGGGGTTGGCAGTGTGGGGGTTGGCAGTGTGGGGGTTGGCAGTGTGGGGGTTGGCAGTGTGGGGGTTGGCAGTGTGGGGGTTGGCCGTGTGGGTTTGGCAGTGTGGGAGTTGGCTGTGAGGGGTTGGTTGTGCTAGGGTTGGTTGTGTGGGGATGGCAGTGTGGGGATGGCAGTGTGGGGTTGGCAGTGTGGGGGTTGGCAGTGTGGGGGTTGGCTGTGAGGGGTTGGTTGTGCTAGGGTTGGTTGTGTGGGGATGGCAGTGTGGGGATGGCAGTGTGGGGATGGCAGTGTGGGGATGGCAGTGTGGGGTTGGCAGTGTGGGGGTTGGCAGTGTGGGGGTTGGCAGTGTGGGGGTTGGCAGTGTGGGGGTTGGCAGTGTGGGGGTTGGCAGTGTGGGGGTTGGCAGTGTGGGGGTTGGCAGTACGGGGGTTGGCGGTGTGAGGGTTGGCTGTGTGGGGCTGGCAGTGTGGGGCTGGCAGTGTGGGGTTCGTAGAGAATGGTAATGTGCAGTGAATATATATAATTCATTCATTTATTTTTATTTTTATTTATGTGTGTATGTGTGTGTATGCGGCCATGTATGTATGTCCGTATGTACAAACCGTGCTTTCCTGATACTCATATTTCAGGAAACTATTATGCTACACAAATAAAAGAAACAGACCTGATAATTATGGAACAACAGACTGAAATAAAGCCCCAAAGAACGTGTGGTAAAGCCCCCTTGCTAAATAGTGCATGGACCAAGGACCGTAGGCTGTAGCAAGGCAGAGGAAATAGAGTGAGAAGAGAAAGTGGGAAGGACAGAGGAAATGGGTTGGGTGTGGAAGACGAGAGTGAAGAGACAGTGAAGGAGAAGTGGGAGAGAAGCGGAAGACAGGTAGGAGATGAGAGAGAGAGAGAGAGAGAGAGATAGATAGATAGATAGAGAGAGAGAGAGAGAGAATGCAGGAGGGAAGAAAGAGTAAGGAAAGGGTGGAGGAACAGGAAGGTAGGGAATGTGAGAGACAAGGAAGGGATAAGATGAAGGGACGAGAGGGCTGAAAGACAGGGAGTGAAGTTTAAGAGAAGAATCATGAAAGAGGGAAAGAGGGACAGGGAATGCTGGAGACAGGAGAAGAGGGGACAGTAAGGAAGATGGAGGAGAAAGGATGAAAGGGACGTACAAAGATGGATGAGGGTGGATGATGAAAAGGATGAAGAAAGGAAGAGGAAGAAGAGAGGTTAAGGGAAGGATGGAGGTAGGAGCGCGACAGGGTAAGGAAGGTTTGACGCAAGGAGGAGAGGCAAGGTGAGTGGAGGATGAAGGAGGAGGAGGAGGAGGAGGAGAAGGAGGGGGAATGAAAGGAGGGAGTGAAAAAGAAGAATGGGGACAGGATGAAGTGGGACGAAAGGGAGAGAGAAGGATGGAAGAGGAATGATGGAAGAAGAATGAGTGGTGGAGGAGGGAGGGAGGGAGGGAAGAAGGAAAGAGGGAGAGACTGACAGACGGACGGACGAAGGAAGGGAAGGGGTTAGGGAGGGTAAGAGAAAAAACCAAGAGCCAATGTCATTTAACTTTCGCACTTTTTCACGTTCTCTCCAGGACTTTTATTTTCTCCTCCTGAAGTCTTCCTGTTTGCACACTTCTTGCTTGCCTTACCCTCTTGTTTACTCTCTTTTCTTTTATTTTCATTCGGATTATTGGTTATTTTCTCATTTCGCTTCCCCCGACGGATGAAAGTAATTTGGCGAAGTTCCCGTGGGTTTTTCTGGGGCCTCTAATTCCATTGCGTGTTATTTTCCAAAAGTTAGCGGGAAATTTTGAGTTTTGTCATCAATCGTACCTCCTCAGTTTTCGTCCCTAATTTTCTTGAACCAATCCGAGGGATTAATTTTTTGCGAATTGTGTTTTTGTGTTTCTGTGAGTGGAGTGTGTTTTGGTTTTATGACGTGTGTGTGTGTGTGTGTGTGTGTGTGTGTGTGTGTGTGTGTGTGTGTGTGTGTGTGTGTGTGTGTGTGTGTGTGTGTTATTCGAGTGCAGTGCGATTTTGTATCTGTGGGTGGAGTACGTTTTGTTTTTATTACCCGTCCCCGCCCCTGAGGGGCTTGGGGACGGGTATTGTTTTCACTGGGTTTGACTGTTTATTTGTTTGTATGTCTGTCTGTCTGTCTGTCTGTCTCTCAACAATTTTGCGCGAAAACTACTGGTGCAATTTTGACTAAAATTACCAGAATGATGGGATTTGACCTTCTGATCACCTGATTAAATTTGGTGTCATATTGGGCCAAGGCCCAGGCTGTAGGCCCAAAAAATGTTTTTAAGAAAATCGTTTTTCTCCATAACACTTATCAAATGCGTCACATCAACATGAAACCAAAACCTAAATGTGCACCTTTCAAATCTGCATCCTAAAACATGCCTCATTACATCAGGGGGGTCACCCCCCAGTTATCGGTAGGGGGGTCAATATCAGGTGAATCGGTTCTAAACTTTCAAATGGACATAACATCGTCAATATTCGCCCGATTAACCCCAAATCTGATACATATGTGACATCTTCGACTAGACATCCTGTTGTGTTTATACGTCAGCACTATATGGCAGACGGGGACGGGTTTGCTGTGCCTTGACATCTCTTCTCGTTAAAATTTTATGTTACGAAGTAAGAGAGTAAATATTTTGTTATTCTAAGCATCCACTTGCACTTACACCCTTTCCCGGCCATATACACTAAGGAAATCTCATTCAGCAAATACACTAATATAATCAGTCTTACTCAACGTTAACTCAGCTTCATCCACTTAATTACCCCCCCCCCTCTTTCTCTCTCTCTCTTACACACACACAGGTATTTTCACTTGCTTTACATGCAAACTCTCCCTCTCACATGCCCTCACTTTACTACACTGTCTCTTCTTTAGCATACGTGAACACTTCCCTGGACACTCAAACCCAGGGTTGCCAAGGTCGCGGTTTTCCCGCCAAATTGGGCTCGTTTTGAAGCTCTTCCGCGGGCAGATTTTACCGGTCGCGGGTTGCGGTTTTTGGGGTTGGTTTGAAAACTGTCGCGGTTGTTTGGGCTAGTATGGAGTTAAACCACATCACGACAATATACTGAGAGAGAGAGAGAGAGAGTTTAAACATATGGCGGAGAGAGACCCCCTAATACTCCCACAGGGACCAGTGGATGCAGCCAGTGCGGAGACTCCGGAGAGAGTTTTGTTTTATCCCAATTATCGTTGCCAGCAAGCACTGCTGCAGTAGAGAGGATTTTCTCTCAGTATAATTTAGTGAAAAGTAAATGAAGAAACAGACAGCAACATGAAACAGTTGAAAACACTCTTCATGTTAGAGCAATATGCGGACATAAAATCTGTTGTAATGATTTCACAAACAAAATTATGTTAGCAAATTTCACATATGACGTACACAGCAACGAAACACAGTGATGATGATCATATAGATTTTTGAATAATATAAGTGTGATGGAAAGTTGACTCAGAGGGAGAGAAAATACCTTCACTTGCATGTTGTATTACCTACAGTAGTGTAATGATAAGTATATTTCAACAGAATCATTGTTGTTTTATGGGCAATAGTGTTTTTATGGGAAATAGGGAAAGTTTAAGTGAATCAAGTGATCATTCAGGCATTAATAGGGATGTATATATGAATTATTAATATAAAACACTAATTTCGCATAAATAGAGGATTTTTAAAATAATTATTGGTGTTGGGCTACTTTTGGGCTGGTTTTCAGTTGGGTTTCCGCGGGCAGAGCAGGGTGCGTCTTGGCAACCCTGCTCAAACCCTTCACACAAACACACACACACACACACACACACACACACACACACACACACACACACACACACACACACACACACGCACAAATATAATGACAGGCAGACATAACGACAAAAAAAAAATCAGGCAAAAAATCTATATAGATACAGATGACAACGAAATATCAATACACACACAAAAAAATAAACAGGTAGTCATATATACAGACATACACAGCATAACAGATAAAGATAAACAGAAACAGACATATATAAGCATATAATCAGAGATAAATAGATATATATAAAGATAAAGATAGAGTTAGATAGGCAGGCACACAGGGAGACAACTAGATAGCTAGACAGATAAATAGGTAGATACATACAGAATGATTGAGGGAGACAGGCAGACAGATAGACAGACAGATGTAAACAGAGAGAAAAACAGGAACACAGAAAGATAATATATGAACCAAAACAATTAACAAGCAGATGGACACTCCTACAGACAGATACTGAGACTGACCGAGAGAAAACATGGGAGGATAGGTCAAGGAAGGGGAGGGCAGGATGAAATGGAGGAATTAAGAGAAAGGGAGGGAAGGACAGGGATGTGAAGGAAAGAGGAAAGGGAGTACACAGACAGATACACAGAGAGACAGACAGACAAATAGTTGGAAGCATCAGACCCAAGCTATTCAATAAAGGGAAAGTTGTGGTGAAGTGGAAGGAGTGGTGTATGTACTCTGCACAAAGGGGAAGGAAGGGGAAAAATGGGAGAGGAAGGGGGAGAAAAGGGGAAAGAGTGGGAAGGAACGGGAAGAAGGGAAAATGGGAAGGAAGGCGAGGAAAGGAAAGAAGGGGAAGGAGAGGAAAGAAGGAGAAGGAATTGGGAGGAGTGAGAAGATGAGCATTAAGGAAGGGAAGGAAAGGGAAAGGAAGGTAAAGGTGGAGACAGACGAGTGGAAAAGTAGATTACAAGGAGATAATGGCAGACAGACAAGCAGAAAGACGGTCATGTCGCCGGCTTCTCGATTAAGGAAGGGAAGAGAAGGGAGAGGAAAAGGCGACAGACAAGTAGACAGTCTGAGAGAGAGAGAGAGAGAGAGAGAAGGGAGGGAGGGAGAAAGATAGCTGGCTACTCAATAAAAGGAGTCTGCGGTCGAGTGGACAGAAGTGGAGTATGTATTACACACACAGAGCGAGAGGAGAGAGGAGAGGAGAGGAGAAAAAAGAAAAAAAAAAAGACGAGAAGAGATGAGAGCATGGAAGAGCGGAGAGAAGAGGAAAAGAGAGAAGAAAACAAGAAGAAAAAAAACACGAGAAGAGATGAGAGCACGAAAGAGAAGAGAAGAGAAGAGAAGAAAAGAAAAGAAGAGAATTACCTGCCCCTCACAGAACGCAGCGTTAGACATCAGATTCGTAGACATGCTTACCTGTAAAGAGAAATTTCGTGTTAACAATTGCTCTTCGTCTATGGTGACAGGAATAATAGGATTAATAGCACCATCTTCCTTATGCCTAATTTAATGATCAGGTGGTAATATGGGCACATAATTACACACACTTCATCCTCCTCACCCTGCACTGTCCTCACAAACTACAAACACACTTCATTCTACTCACCCTGAACCGTCCTCACAAACTCTAACTTCACAAACAGACATTTCATCCCCCTCACCCTGACCTATCCTCACAAATTCTACCCTTATCTTCCAGCATCTCTGATTTTATATATATATATATATATATATATATATATATATATATATATATATATATATATATATATATATATATATATATATAAATATATAAAACACAATTTTCACCTACAGAACCATGAATTGTTAAGGTGCATACACAGAGAGTCCGAAGCCAAATACACTCAAACGCATGCTGTATAGCCGTGTAGGTCAGGATAAAATATACAAGAATTACGACTCGTTTCATAGGCCATTCTCTGTAAAAACTGTTTCTCATTGCCACACACAATGTATTCGTAGTTGTCAAAGAGAAACGGACTGGTCAGAAAGTGAACCAATGATATATATTTTTTTGTCCATTTTTTTGCATCCCAACCTATATGATGGGATAAGTTGCGCCAGAGGAAGTACATTTCTGGACTCCGTGTGAATGCACCTTTAAAAACACAGACTAAAAATACTAATCAATCAATCAGTCAATCAATCAATCAATCATCATCATCATCGCCCTGAAATAACAAACGCATAAACACCAATAACAAACATAAGCACTGAACACAAAGACTTATTTTCTCCTCATCCTCATCATCATTCTCTCTCTGATAAATTCACAAACACTCACTCCAGTTCACGGCTTCTCCTAAACCGTGTATGTGTACCCGTGGAGGTGAGGACATTATTCATCTCGGGTTTATTATTATTCAATTATACATGGCCATCATCATTTAATTAGCTCCAAGGCGAGGGCATTTGCATAGTCAATATCCACTTTGTAACCTGGCCCCTTCAGAGCCTCCGATGGGATACGACTGGCGTTATTATCGTCCTTCTGTGACTAGTTGGGTGCATGGATAGGGATAGGGAGGAAATGGAAGGGAGAGAAAGGATGGAGGGAGAAGAGGAGAAAAAAAGGCAATGATGGAAGAAAGAAGGAAAGGCTATTTGACGGGACAGAACTGGTGTTATTATCGTCCTTGTGTGACTAGTTGGGTGTATGGATGGGGAGAGGGAGGAAATGGAAGGGAGAGAAAGGATGGGGAGAGGAGAGAAGAAAAGCAATGATGGAAGAAGGAAGGAAGGGCGGTTTGACCGCATAGGACTGACGCTGTTACTATCCATGTGTGAGTAGCTGAGTGTATGGATGGGGAAATAGAGGAAAAGGAAGGGATAGGAAGGGAGAGATAGGAGGGGGTGAGAAGAGGAGAAAGGAAATGATAAGATGGAGGAAGGAAGGGAAGAGCGGACTAGTGGGACAGGACACGCGTTGTTATTATCCTTGTGACTAACTGAGTGGTTGTATGGAAGGGGAAAGGAGGGGAAGGGAAGGGGAGAGGAAAGGAGGAGGAAGGGAAAGGGAAAGGGAAGAGGACCAGATGGGGGAACGGGAAATAAAGAGGAAGGAATGGTGAAAGACAGGAAAAAAAGGAGAGTAAAAGAGAGAAAGAGAGAGAGAGAGAGAGAGAGAGAGAGAGAGAGAGAGAGAGATGGGTCTTCAGGGAGCAAGTTAGTTCAGGAATGTAACAGGTTAGGGTTGGGAGAGGACTGGAGATGGAAGGTGGAGATGACTGGACGGTGAAATGACTATGTTGAGATGACTGTGTTGGTGAATGGATGTTGAGATGATTAATAATGGTGATTGGGCGTTGAAATGAGTGGATGCTGGGATGATTGGGAGCTGAGATGACTGAGTGTTGAGATGACTGGGCGATGAGAGTACTAGGTGTTTAGGTGATTGGGTGTTGAGACGTTTGGATGTTGAGATGACTGAGGTGACTGGATGCTGAAGTGATGCAGGAGAGGAGGGGTTTGATGACAAGAAGAAGAGATGGAGAGAAGAATTAAACGATGAGGGTAGAAAAGATAGAGAAGAAGATAGAGAAAAGGATCGAGGGGAGGGAAATGGAAAGGAGTCAACACAGATGAGAAGGAAAGCAGGATTAAGAAGACTGAGAGGAGAGGAGAGGATCAGCTGAAATGAGGAGGAAGAGAGGATCATGAACAATCAGGAGGAGGAGATGAGGATAGAGAAGAAATTGGAGAGGAGGAAGAGTAAGAGGTAATAGGAGAGGAGGGTTAAGAGGAATGAGAAGGTGGATGGAGAGCAAGGAGGAGAGGAGAATAAAAAGGAATAAAAATAAGTAGACGAGGACAGGGGAATGAGAAGGACTAGAGAGGAGGACCGATGAAAGGGGAAGAGGAAAACCAAGAGGAGGAAGAAAGAGGAGGAGGATCGATGAATGTGGGGAGGGGAAGATCAAGAGAAGGAAGGAAGAGGAGGTGGACCGAGAATGAGGTAAGTAAGAGGAAGAGGAGTGGAAGTTCTTTACAGATATGACCATGTATACGGGAGCCAGGGCTGGGGACTTACGCACTTCACGTATTTAAACGCAAATGAAGAGATCCGCACGCAAATGAAGAGATCCGCACGCAAATGAGAGATTCACACGCGAATGAGATCAGCGTGTAAACAGAAGGATCTGCACGCTATTGAAGAGATCCGCACGCAACGAACAGACCAGCACGTCAATGAAGAGATCAGAACGTCAATGAAGAGATCCGCACGCAAATAAAGATATCTGCACGCAAATAAAGAGATTCGCACTCAAATAAACAGATCCACATGCAAATAAAGAGATCCGCAAGCAAATAGAGATCCGCACGGAAATATTAAAGTCCACACGCAAATGCAGATAATCGCGTGTAAACTGATGGATCCGCAAGCTTGTGAAGAGATCCGCACGCCCAAGAACAGATCCGCTCGGAAATGAGAAGATCCGCACGTACAGTCGGCCAAGGCTCAGTGTTGTCTCCATGATGGCGAGATGTTGCTAATGTATGTGTGTGTGTGTGTGTGTGTGTGTGTGTGTGTGTGTGTGTGTGTGTGTGTCCAGAGGGAAAAGTAACCTAGGCAACGAGATCAGTTTTAATGGTTGGGTCAAATTCTATAGTACTTAAAAATCATCTAGGCAGTTTTTTTTTTCTTTTTTTTTTTCACTTTTCGTGGGTGGGTCAAAATTCCATACCTATGTGGGAAAATGACCAAGGTAACTATATTACTTTTTTTTTTTTTTTTTAAGGATGGGTATCGTAGGAGAGTACATCAGTTTTCCTGGGTGGGTGAGGATTATATATATGTATTATGTGAAAGTAACCAAGGAAGCTGTTGTCAGTTTCCATGGGTGGGTCAGAATTCCACAGATATATAGAAAAGTGACCTAGGCAACTCTATCAGTTTTTATGGGAGGGTTAGTGCACTGGCCTAGGTGAAAAAAAAAGAAACAAAGGCTACAAGCTCGTAATGTTCATGTTGGAAGAAAAATAAGAGCAAATTCAAGACTCGTTCACACACACACACACACACACACACACACACACACACACACACACACACACACACACACAC
The DNA here is from genome assembly GCF_032717465.1 of Coenobita brevimanus. NCBI lineage: Eukaryota > Metazoa > Arthropoda > Malacostraca > Decapoda > Coenobitidae > Coenobita > Coenobita brevimanus. The sequence goes on along the minus strand of NC_137047.1, from coordinate 148,113 downwards.
ACACACACACACACACACACACACACACACACACACACACACACACACACACACACACACACACACACACACACACACACACACACACACACACACACACACACACACACACACACACACACACACACACACACACACACACACACACACACACACACACACACACACACACACACACACACACACACACACACACACACACACACACACACACACACACACACACACACACACACACACACACACACACACACACACACACACACACACACACACACACACACACACACACACACACACACACACACACACACACACACACACACACACACACACACACACACACACACACACACACACACACACACACACACACACACACACACACACACACACACACACACACACACACACACACACACACACACACACACACACACACACACACACACACACACACACACACACACACACACACACACACACACACACACACACACACACACACACACACACACACACACACACACACACACACACACACACACACACACACACACACACACACACACACACACACACACACACACACACACACACACACACACACACACACACACACACACACACACACACACACACACACACACACACACACACACACACACACACACACACACACACACACACACACACACACACACACACACACACACACACACACACACACACACACACACACACACACACACACACACACACACACACACACACACACACACACACACACACACACACACACACACACACACACACACACACACACACACACACACACACACACACACACACACACACACACACACACACACACACACACACACACACACACACACACACACACACACACACACACACACACACACACACACACACACACACACACACACACACACACACACACACACACACACACACACACACACACACACACACACACACACACACACACACACACACACACACACACACACACACACACACACACACACACACACACACACACACACACACACACACACAACACACACACACACACACACACACACACACACACACACACACACACACACACACACACACACACACACACACACACACACACACACACACACACACACACACACACACACACACACACACACAACCACACACACACACACACACACACACACACACACACACACACACACACACACACACACACACACACACACACACACACACACACACACACACACACACACACACACACACACACACACACACACACACACACACACACACACACACACACACACACACACACACACACACACACACACACACACACACACACACACACACACACACACACACACACACACACACACACACACACACACACACACACACACACACACACACACACACACACACACACACACACACACACACACACACACACACACACACACACACACACACACACACACACACACACACACACACACACACACACACACCAAGGATATCATAGGCGGAGGGATATACACTGAGGAAGAATCTGGAAGAACCATTTTTTCTCAGTCTGCTTTTCCCTTCATAAGTTTTCTGTAACCTAGAGGAAAGACGGACAAAGAGACAGGGCTGACACAGGAGTAGGCAAGCAGACACGGGTAAAAGACGAGCAGACAACCAGGCAGAGGTGAAAACATAACTTCTTCCGCCAAAGGTAGAGGCAAAAAGAAACAGCAAGAGAGGCGAGGAGAGCAGAGGGGAGAGGAGAGAAAGGAAGAGTGAACATTAATTCGGGGGGCTCATATCCTGGACACTGATTTCGTTCCCTTTCCCTCGCTTTCCAGTTCCTCTCTCTTTCCAGACCTTCTCTCCTTCTAGCTCCTCTCCTTTCAGCCCCCTCCCCCGCTCTCCTTCCAGCCCCTCTCTCCTTCCAGTTTCCCTCTCCTTCCAGCCCCCATCTCCTTCCAGCCACATCACTCTCCATTCAGCTCCTCTCCTTCCAGACCCTCTCTCCATTTAGACCCTCTCTCCTTTCAGACACTCCACTCTCTCTCCTTTTAAACCCTCTACCTTTTCCCTTTCCAAACCCTCTCTCCTTCCAGTTCCTCTCTCCCTCGAGGCACTTTTTCCTTCCAATTCCTCTCCTCCAGTTACTCTCCTTCTCCAGTACTTCTAACTTTCCAGTTTCTCTCTCCTTCCCCTTCCTCTCTCCTTCCGGCTCCTCTTTCCCCCCAACTCCTTCTCCCTCCAGTTTCTCTCTCTCTCTCTCTCTCTCTCTCTCTCTCTCTCTCTGGCTTGGTTAACAGGGAGAGTAGGGCTGCCCTTTCCATCATTTCCTTTCTTCTCTTACATTTCCAGAGAGAGAGAGAGATAGAGAGAGAGATTCCTCCTGTTCATTTTACCCCTTTTTTCTCCTATCATTATTGACTGTGGTAAAGATCAAAATAGCACCTGTAATACCTTAGCACTTTTAACCCTCATATGCTCCCGTGACTCCCCCCAAGCTAAATAAAAATCTGGCGTTATCTGGAATAAAATATACTAGAGTTATACTGATCTTGAAAGGGGTAATGGTAAAAGCTGTAATTTCCTATCATTTTTACGCTTTACTCAGCAGAATTAAATCATTTGGTGCGGCAAGAGAAGAATCCTAGAGTTGCCCCCAATCATGAGAAGGTTAACATCATTTTCATAGCTGTCTGAAGGAGTAATCTGGCGAAGAATTTATGCAGTGTATATGCAAACAAAAGGTTGCTGGTTCTTTGAAAGCAGTGATAAGAAACAGGGAAGTGAGCATGGAAGTGAAAAAGTTACTACATGACAGTATTGTGATACCAACTCTAACGTACGGAAGTGAAGCTTGGACATTGTTGGAAGGACACAAGTCAAGAGTGAGAGCAGTGGAAATGAGTAATTTAAGAGGAGCCTGTGGAGTCACGCGGAGAGACAGGCTGACGAATGAAGATATAAAGGAGCGTTGTGGTGTGGATGTGGATGTGATAGGAAGCGTTATGAGGAACACACTGAGGTGGTTTGGGAAAGACTGACGAAGAAAGTGTATGTGAGTGAGGTGGAGGGGGGAAGAGGGAGGGGGAGGCCGAGGATGAGATGGAGGGATGGGGTGGAGAGGTATATGAGAGAGGGGGGTGTGAGTTGGGAGCAGGGCAGTGAAATGGCGGGGGACAGGGCGACTTGGAGGCGATTTGTTTGTGGCCACCCCAAACGGGATTGAGGCGTCTGGCAATAGATAGATAAATAGATAAATATGCAAACAAACCTATGAAAATTATAAACTGCAGTAGACTCGTTTACCAGAAAATAATAATAAAAATAATAGCAATAATAATAATAATAATAATAATAATAATAATAATAATCTTCAGTTCAAGGTCTTTTTTTAACTTTATTCCTGCCAAATTAATCCCCTGCACCCACAGCCTCGCCACCCCAAAGTCTCAATCCACTTTGCCTTCCCCCAGTGAATAAGCTTACGAGGAGCGAAGACGATTTATTCACGAGCACAGAGCTGGGACTTTTTTGGGGGGTGATTATTCCTCCCCCCTTCTACTCCCTCCAGCCCCCTCCCCCCACCTCAGCGACCCCACCACCATGACCCCCCAACCCACCCACGTCCCGCACCTACCCCTCACCCCACTTTCCCAACTACCTCCCCCCTCCAATTCTCCCACCTCTCTCTCTCTCTCTCTCTCTCTCTCTCTCTCTCTCTCTCTCTCTTTGGTCTTTTTTTGTCTTGGCGATGGTCTTAATGTGCCCCAGGTGTTAGTGAGGAGGGATGTTTTGGCCTACGTGATTAAATGAAAGAGAGAGAGAGAGAGAGAGAGAGAGAGACAGAGACAGACAGACAGAGAGACAGACAGACAGAGAGACAGACAGACACACAGACAGACAGACACACAGACAGACAGACAGACAGACAGACACAGACAGACAGACAGACAGACACAGACAGACAGACAGACACAGACACACAGACAGACAGACAGAGACAGAGAGATCTATCCAGGCCTAAAAATTCCTTCGGACTGCTTTCATCTCTTATTTTTTCGCCACCTTGTTTTCCCATATATTTTTTCCAAATATATTTTCCACTGGACCGCCTCTTTCACTCTATTGTTTTCATCATCCCTCTCATCTTTTTTTTTTTTTCATTTTTCCTTCCACTGATATTCCACTTCCTCATCCTTCTTTTGTTGTATCGAAAATTCTCTCTCTCTCTCTCTCTCTCTCTCTCTCTCTCTCTCTCTCTCTCTCTCTCTCTCTCATTAGCAAGTCCTCACTAGTTAAGGATCTAGGCGTACTAATTTCAGACGATCTGAAATGTTCGAATCAATGTATCTCTGCCGCCAATAAAGCCAACAGGACCCTAGGCTTCATCAAAAGACATTTTACATATAAAAGCAAAGATATTGTAATCCCCCTATACAAAAGCATAGTCAGGCCACACTTAGAGTTTGCAGTGCAGTTTTGGGCGCCTCACCTAATTAAAGATATAGAAATACTGGAAGCGGTCCAGCATAGGGCTACCAAGTTAATCCCGTCCCTGAGGAATAAACCATACCTCGAGAGACTCAAGGAATTAAACCTATTCTCTCTTAGAAAACGGAGACTCAGGGGACAACTGATTGAATGTTTTAAGATTCTAAAAGGCTTCAGTAATACTGATTCAAACAAGCTATTCACAGTAATTGCCGAGACTGTAACTCGAGGAAATGGTATGAAGTTGCAAGCAAGGAGGGCTAATCTTGATACAACCAAAAACTTCTTCACTTACTCTGTTGTAAGCGAATGGAATAAACTCCCTGGGAATGTAATTGAAAGTGGTACCATAAATATGTTTAAAAGGAGACTGGACATGTATCTCGACGCAATTGGTATCGTTTAGTTAGGATGGAGCAATTATTGCATAATCGCGTCTACATTCATGTGTCTATTAGACACAGACAATATTATAGAATATAAATAATAGATAAACATTCTATTCATCTTTTGATTAACAAAAAAAAAAAAAAAAAAAAATTCATGCATAGAGTAAGTATGTGGCTGTATGCCCAAATTTTCCTTTTCCATATTATTCTACTTTCTGCCGATCCTATAAAATTCCTTCAGGTTTTTCATTCCTGCAAGGTATTACTTCCTCTCTTGTTTCCTGTACGGCAAATGCCGGAGGGTCTGGAGGGTGGGGGAGAGAGCCTTCTGCTGTGCTATCCTTTTCTCCTGCTCCTATGCACTGTATTAGGATTAAGGCCGGACCACCTCGTAGGGACCGTAAGGTCTGTGTGGTCTGTGTATCTATGTAACTCTATGTAACTCTCTCTCTCTCTCTCTCTCTCTCTCTCTCTCTCTCTCTCTCTCTCTCTCTCTCTCTCAGATGTGTTCCCCCTTTCCACTATTTAACCCGACCCTCTCTCCTCGCCGTCCAAATGTCTGGCTTTTTATCCTTACCTTGCCTTTCCCCGGCTCCGTCTCCTCCATTCTGCCTAAAGCCTTCCCTTTGCCAGCATTTATACTCTCACTTCCACCCAAATACCCCTCCCCCTCTCCCCCTCTTTATATCCCTCTTACTATTTCTCTTGACCTGCTTCTTCCTCCTTTCTTGATCTTCTATTCCTCTTCCTCTTCCTCTGTCTTCCTTCCCACACGTAAGCCCTCTCTCCCTTCTTCAGTATATTACACCTTTTTTTACATATACCCCTCTGTCGCTCCCTTAACTCGCATATCCCTCTTTGTGTTTCCCTAATTGCTTAGCCTTCTCTCCCTCTTTCATATTATATTTCTAACAAACTCTTACTCTCTTCCGTGTATCCCGCTCTGTCGTCTCCTTGATATCCCTCTTACTCTTTGTTCCTCTTTACTCGTTCCTAATTTCTTGGCCTTCTCTCCCTCTCTCGTATCTTCTTTCCCACACTTTCTCTCGTACATGTATTTTCTTTCGTCTCCTTTAAATTCCTCCTATTCTACATTTCCCCTCGTTTCTTTCTTTTGTCATAGCTGTCTTTTCTCCTCCTTTTTTGTCTTGTTTCCTACGCTTAAGCTCTCTTCATTATTAAAGTTACACCTTCATTTTCTCCCAGGTACTGCTCTCTCATTCTTTTGGTATTGCTCTCTGTATTTCTCCTAATCTTAATTTCTCTCTTCGTGCTCCCTTCCTCTTCCTCATCTTCCTTCTCACATTTAGCCCTCTCCCTTTTTCCATCTTCCTTTATATTCCTTTCATTCTATACTTCCCTTTCCCTTACTCTTCCCTAGTACCTTATTTTCATCTTTTCCTCATTTTCCCTCACACACTCCTTTTCGTCACCCTTCTTACAGCTTCCCTCTTTAATATTCCTCTTACTCTATGCTTAGCTTCACCTGTCTCTTCCTTCGCTTCTTATTTTCCTCTTTTCTCCCTTTTCCTTCCTGCACTCTTTTCGTCACCCTTCTTACTCCCTGCTTCCTGATCCCCGGCACCCAAATCGCGTTACCCATCTACTTTACCATGCAATCAAGTTCATTCCTCTGAATCTCTCCCCTCTTCCCCTGTCATTCCTCCTGCTTCTTCCTCAATGCAGCTAAACTAATTGATCCACGCGTCTGCTTTGCCCCGTTTCAACTCCTGTCTCTTTCCCTTACCCATATCCCTGCTATTACTCCCTTTCCCTTGTATGTTATTTACAATTTCACCTAACGTTTGTGCGAGTGGCAGAGTTTAATAGTTATAAGGCATCTCTTGCTATTGGCCATTGTTATGTAAAATATTCTCTCCTCAGTCTCTGCTTGTCCTTTATCCCCCTCCCTCCTTTCCTCCATCTCCCCATCCCTCCATTTCTCTCCCTCGGCTTCCATCGCTCTCCCCCTCCTTGCTCTCCCCTTTCACGTCGCTATTTTTGACAGCTGCCCATCTCACCCACGCCAGTATTCGTGACCTGTTTTCCTCTAAGCATCAAGCTCTGTTGGAATGATTCTCTATTGGTTCCTCGATATTTTGGCTACGAAATTCCCTCTGTATATCAGCGTCCTAACAAACCCAGGGCGCCTGTAATATTAAAACAATAATGCTTACCCCTTTCAATCTTATGACGAATTATTCACGCTGTCCCTAAAAGACTTTAGAGACTCTTCGGACTGTAGTTCTTATATATAGTCGTAGATATAGACTTCATTAACCCCCTCTATTTTTTTCAGGCAGGGAAAAAGGAACTAATGGCCAGAAGCCGGCAAGCTTTTTACAACAAAAAAATTGAAAAGAAAAAAAAAAAAAAAAAAGCCAAAGATGAAGTTTAATAATTTTGAGACATGTAAATTAGAAAATGTCATGCTTTTGAAGGGGTTAACATCATTGCCTAGACTAAGCCTCGTCTTACTACAGGGCAATTTTTTCACTTTATAGAAACACCGTAATGGGTTAGTCTGAAAGAACGTCCTTCCTCTGAAAATTAGGAGTATTAACGCCTAAGTTTTTATGCATTTCAAAAGTTTAGGATCCCAAACTGAACTGACAGCTTATATACCCTCTCCGGGAGAAGGTTATAGGGATGAAATTATACTTATTAACAGTGACACCCGTTTTATTATACTCTAACGTGCTGATAGGTAGTGGTGGCAACAACATCCACTCCTGTAGTGCTGCCTACTTCTTTGTTTCAGTCCTCCTCTTCCTGTATCATTCATCCTTCCTGTCTATTATTCTACCCACTTCAGGCGAGTGCATCACGTAACAAGCCCAATGGTTCCCTGTTACCCAGAAAACCATATGTAACGCTGAGTGGTAACCATACACCCACATAACAGGGCGATGTGCATCAGACTATGGTGCCCCTGTTAAAAGAGTCCAGTTCCAAATGTGACATTTATCCAGGTAATAAACCGATACTCTTCCCACTGCCTTGTTATGGCGGGGCGTCGTCTGCTGCAGGAGAATATCACTTCAAAGCATGGGAAAGTCATGTCTCAAGAATTACTCTACCCGCCACACATGCAATATTCCTCAAATCAGGCCCCCCTTTTATAAGTGACAACAGTTGTTTAAGTCTGCATAGGTTAAAGAAAGTGAAAGTACAGTATTGATTTACAAAGTAAATACATTCACACCCAATACACACGTAAAACTACATCAACTGAGAATGACTGTAAAGTGTACGGTGTATGACAACTTGTAGTCTACTCCACATAGCTATTTTCATAGCTAAATCCATAGTTACTCAATTTCTTCCAAAATATTTCCTGGCCATACCTTACTACTTTCTTCTACTAACTTTGTTCACTTATCCTTTATTTCCTATGTCCTTAGCAATTTCTTATATCTTCCACTTTATATCCCACCACACTTTCTATATTCTCCACATTTTTCCCCATATCCATACAACTTAATATTTTCACAAGGATTTTTATTGCCATACGTTAGTCAAATATCACTGCACTATAGGCGCCTTGCTCAGCCTTCTCTGCTCCCACAAACTGCTGCTGTCTGCGGCTGCGGTAGGCCACTTGCCGAGATGGTACTTAACATCGATAGTCTGGAATTCTTGAAGTAGACGGTATGAGAGGGGCGAGAGAGAGTGAAATGAGGCGGGGATGTGTCCGTGAGTGCTGTGTGCCGGCTACTGCTTTTACCGAGACCTCTCACCCATCCAGGTCACTTTGGTTTTGCAGTGACATCATCGTCCACTCACCAGTCTTCTCAACTCGACTGAGCAGCCACGGCACATGTGGAGTTTAAAGCATTATTAATACACTTTGGTAAAATGTAATGTGTAATGTGTTTCAGACATTCAGCCACTCATTCCTCTTAATTACGAGATAAGTGGAATATGAATGAAAACTGAGGAAAACTTTCTATTCGATCCCAGACGAAGCAATGATAAGCAATTAAATCTTGTAAACATTGAACGAAACATACACTGAATGAAGAAACCACTTGTTGGACGACGTAAGAAAGAATTAGCGTAGTTCTGCACAAATAATACGCTAATTTTTAGGAATTTAATGTCATGACAGTCGAGACGAACCACCCTGCAGGGGCGGTTGCTTGGCTCCAATTGGAGTCTGGTCAGCTAGACATTGCTTGTTTAATAAATCAATAAATGTTCATGATTTTTCCTCAAGGAGTTAATGACAGTTTTATGTAACCCTCCCAGAACGACACGAACAAACCACAGACGATTTAATTGACCAAAACCCTATTCAATCAGAGCTGACGGATTGGAAAAAATTGCAGACTAATACTGCAGGTACCAAAACAATGAAGGCAGTAATTAAGTGTAGTGAAGAGTCAACATTGTGCCAGCCACCGACCCAAGATGGTGGACAAAATGTGGATATGGGGGTCAGAGGGTCAGGGTGTAGGAGAGAATATGGTGGAAAAATGCTGGTAGAACAGAAATTGATCATTACTTAAAACACACACACACACTAAGGTTCACTGTCAAAACAGACCAACAACAGTACAACATGAACTGAACAAGCTATCAAAGGTTAGCCACGAAAAACGTGACGGTAAATACATAACTAATAAATTGAAAAAGTGAAGCAAGTGACGAACACAGGTCACTTTTCAATATAACCACACGAATTTCCCTCATGATTTCTTTATTTTCGTCAATACCTTTATGTAAAAGTACCTATAAATCTAACTAACCCCGTTGTCAGTCCTTAATCTTGCAGTTTAAAGCCACTGCTCCACGATATGGAAAAATACAGGGGACAAGGGAAGGGGCTATGCTGTAACGCGCCTCTCATCACTACTAGCCAATTCCCACCAAACCGTACCCACTCCCTGGATGACCTACCCCACTCGTCGTTATTGCTACAGCCCAGCACTTTCCTACGAAGAACCCCCAAAACAAAAACCACCTCCCTCTATATGTGGCTGTCGTAACAATGATTAATATATACATAAACATTTCAGCTGTACACATGAATTAAATGCAGATTTACAAATATTCCACCACCACTGTCACTCAGATCACTCCTATCACCTATTCTTAAAACTATCACTATCAAATTTAAGTCCAAAATAAAGCTGTACAAGTAGTAAATATAGAACATACCTCCATAAATGGTTAATATCCGACTACCACCTTCCCACTAGATACATCAAGCTTTAGTTCAACGGCTGGATCCACTATCGATGTCCTCTAACATCAGTCACTAATTTCTCCAACTTATTACCTCACGTATGGACTCTGGTCTAGCGCCGTGCAAGGTTATTCACGTCCCATTGCTCCTGGTTAACTAACTAATTTCATGCAGGTTTATTTCACCTCGACTCTGAATGAAGCACCACAGCTTCACGAAAGCATGAATATCAGTATGAAGTACTCGACTCCACGGAGGAGAAAAGATGCGGAGTAACGACTCAACGTTAAAACTGCGAGGCCATTACCTTCACGCCATCTAGTGCACAAGCGAGATAAGGGAGAACGGGATATAAGAGAACGGTTACGGGGTAGACTATGTTTAGATTATGAATCGGGAATATATAAGCCTTCCACGTGACACTAAGTTAGTCTAAAATAATTATATTGTGCATGAGCATCCTTCACCATTGATAACATGAGGCTGGTGAATAGTGTCCCATATAACGTATTTTGAGACAAAGATTCATTCCAGTGATAAAAGTCTTTGATCCGGAATATACTGGATGTATTAATAATACAGACAAGAATATTATAGTGTATTTATTGAGTATATAGATGTACATGTTAGGTTACATTATTATCCCGGAAACATTCACACGGGCAACACAAACCCATAGCCGTTTGTTGTGTTAGCTCTGTTAATCATAAGTATCAGGTGGATTGGACTGGACAAAATTCCTTTCCATTGTTTTCAGACGCACTTCTACCACATTCCTGTGGATATCTATATACCTGTGGATATCTGTATATCTATATCGGCATCTGTCTATCTGTCTGTCCATCTATCTGTCTATTTGCGAGTGAATCACTTAATAACACGCGATTCATAAATATGCTAATACTCACAGGGAAAAAGAATACACGAAATATCCCATGTGCTTCGGCCATTTCGTGTTTCCTTTTCCCTGTGGATATCATCTCTATCTCTCTCTCTCTCTCTCTCTAATATATATATATATATATATATATATATATATATATATATATATATATATATATATATATATATACCTAGGCTGCTTCCCCCAGGGAAAAGGAGGTAGCCGAGACAGGACGACACACTCCCCATTTACTCATCCATTCAAACACAATCATTCGCATCTTAGCCCCAAAGGGGTGAACGGACAGATCCTCACCGCACCACACCTGCATATAATAGTAATTTCCCGTTATCGGTATACGAGTAATATCCTTTAATAATAGATGGTGCATATCTTCACTGTCATTTTCACAAGATCAATAATACGGCATCATATATGAATATTGTCAATCAATATTGATTGTGTGAGGGCCGGTAAATAATATCCTGCATCGCGAGTGTGGCGGTATTACCTCAGCAAGTTCACATGTCCCTTATCAATGCCCAACGTATCCTTTATCATACGTGTAATGAAACATAGTAATTTCTACAGATTTCTATATTAGGCGTACGTGCCGAGGCCCAGTTTCAGCTGTTGACGTCTTAATCTGCACCAACATTTATGACCGTAGTACAACTGTTTATGCATAACATTTTGTTACATCTGTTTTACGCACCCCTTTTTGTCCTTTGGGAAGAAACGAAACCGTAGGTTAGTTCCAGTTATAGTCGGCCTTGCGCCCGTTTGCGATTGTGGTGTGGCCCGCACCTGTGTACAATGGTGCCACGTTTCCCCAACTTGCGATGTGAAACGGAAGCTATTTATATACAAGGCATCACAAATTCGATAAATTCAGATGAATAAAACTTACACTTGTGTATTTTGATGGATGAATCAACAGTAATCTTATTATGCATAAAATATTTATACAGTAACACAGAAACATGGCATACATATTGTACAGTGTTGCTAAAAGAAATAGCAGTCACTTTTAATGTTTTTTAGCGTAGTTTTAGGGTGGTTAATAATATTACAGTTATGGATATAATAGAATGAGCCTGAAAAAAGAAGAAATATGCCAATATCCAAAGTAAAAGAAATAATTCATATAATTCTTGTGAGTGGCAGCACTGACAGATAGCTTCCCTACAGAGAGAGAGAGAGAGAGAGAGAGAGAGAGGCAGGAGAGGGGCATGCATTGAATGCATTGTCGGCATCACTAAATATAACAAAACCAAATTAACAAATGAAAGCACAATTATAAATAACTTATAAAAGAATCAAAAGTACTCAGGGTGGCTCACATTTCCCGCCAGGAGAGAGAGAGAGAGAGAGGTCTGTCACTGCCTTCTTTGTATTCATTTGTTCCTTTGTACATACTGCACACACTGATATACATTGTTCCTATTGATGCACATATATCTATACACGTAATTTCTCTCTCTCTCTCTCTCTCTCTCTCTCTCTCTCTCTCTCTCTCTTCTAATACTGACCACGTGGTAGGTGAATCCAGCCCCCCCTTCCCCTTCCCTCCCTTCTTAATCCCTCCTGGGTGTCTCAGGTCAAATCCCCCTTCACACTTCCCCTCCCCCCTGGACCACCACCCCAACAAACCCACATCCACACTCCCACCCACACCTACACCCACACCCCACTACGTCGGGGTGTATGAATCAGTAACGTAACAAACCTCTCAGCAGACAGTAACTTTGACACTCCATCTACTACTAAATATAACAAAACCAAATTAACAGATGAAAGCACAATTATAAATAACTTATAAAAGAATCAAAAGTACTCAGGGTGGCTCACATTTCCCGCCAGGAGAGAGAGAGAGAGAGAGAGAGAGAGAGAGAGAGATAACGGTATAGAAAACGTGGCAACACTGTACACAGGTGCGGGCCACACCACAGCCGCAAACGTGCGCGAGTCCTACTATAGTGGGATTTTCCCACAAACAACACAGCGGTGTCCAGGGTTTAGAGCCATGTTTATTTGTACCGCCACGCCCCCTCACATCCCGCCTGTCAACTTATGTAAACAAACGTACGACACACCAGCGACCACAATGCCATCTGTTGACCAAGCCAGCTCGTTACATTGGTCTCGTGTTCGCCCGTAAGAGTCCATGACTCGACTCTCACGATGGCCATTTTGTTTTTAACTCTTCCAACTGTGAATTTCTGGCTTCGAATGACGCACTCACACATGCATATACACACACACGTACACACACACGTAGACATACACATACATACATAGATATACATATAAGCACACACACATACACACACACACACCACACACATGTTTGTATGTGTGTGTATGTATATATGCATGCATGTGTGTGTGTGTGTGTGTGTGTGTGTGTGTGTGTGTGTGTGTGTGTGTATGTGCAAGCTAAAATCAAGTAGTAGCAGTAGCAATAGTAGACCCTACCTCAACACTGTTCCTGTGGCACTGTCTTTGATGTAAACCATGCAATGGTGTGCAAGAAGGCAGGCTGTGTGTACGCGACGTCACTGCCAAAATGCTGCAGGAAATATGCCATGATGTCACCACAGAGCCAGCTGTGCTGCCCCTAGACGGCGAGCACTTCACCCACAGAACAGCAAACACATCAAATGATGCCAGAATGGATGTCAGTGCTGCAGGTTTGCGGACACGTGAGCAGAGGGTTTTCTTCAACATTAGGATAATTGATCCTATGGCAGCATGTCATCGTGAACTGTGTCTCGAGGCTGCACACAAAAGGAATTAACAAAAAAAAAAAAAAAAAACAGACTATCAAGAAAGGATCTAACTTTTGCATCACGTTGGATTCACTGCCTTTGTGTTCACAACATCAGGTGGGACGGGTCCAGAGGCGAGCAAATTCTCTCGAGACTGGCAGAGATTCTTTCTAAGAAGCGTCAACGTCAAAGTTCCGTTATGGCCTGGATGAGGTGTCAACTGTCCTACTCCCTTGGGAGGTGTGCACTGCTATGCCTCCGGGGCACAAGAACATCAGCCCTCAGGCCTGTCTCTCTGGCAGGTATGGATTACGAAGCTACTGTGACTGAGTCACATTGACCAGCAACTCCAATAGATTAATGTTTTTGTTGACACTGTAATAATAAAAAATATATTAGTAATAAAGTTTTTTATGGTTGGTGGGGGCAATCCCCATCCACCCACTCGATGTAGTGCTGATCTTGGATGCCCGCCCTTTCCTCTCTTCCTTCGTTCTTTCTATTGTTCCTTATCTGCCTTTTTTTTCCTTCATTCTTTCCTCGCCAGATGGTTTCCTGTACACCAGGAAACCTTTTACTACGGTGGGTGGTAATCATATAACCAATTTATGGCGCCTGATGGTTTAGTGGGCAATTAAGGCGCTCCAATCGGATTGAGCCTGTGCAAGTTAATATCCAAGGGATGGTTAGGGTTTAATGCTCACGTAATGTCACTCAGGGATGAGTGAGGCTGGTCATTCTCATCATAAATGTGAGGACCAATTTGCCTAGCTCCAGGCTCCTATGCTCCTCATGGGGCAACACAGGATTAGATGATGAATGAATGAATGAATGATGATAAAGTCTTGGCATATGGTTGGTAAGGACAGTGGCTGGTGTGTTTGGGGCCAACAGATTGTATTATGGTTAGTGATAACCTTCACATTACAACTCCAATGGTGAACTGTATTATGAGGCTGGCTGCTGAGCTGCACGGTATAATTCCCAAATGGATGGACGTGATTTGCTTGCTGTATTATTTCTAAAAGTGGTAGTTGTAGTAGTAACAGTGGTAGATTTTTATTTTTTTTTAATCAGAAGATGTACTCAGCAGGTTGGTGATGTTTGGCTGAATGCAACACATCCAAAGAACATCACTGTATTTCAAATAATTACCAGTAATTCTCAGAAATACCATGTTATTTGGACATGTTGCATTCAGTCATCACCAACCTATCAAGTGCATCTTTGCCTCGATTAAAAAAAAAAAAAAAAAAATCTAAGTATAGTAGTAGTTGTAGCAGCGGTTGTAGTAGTTGTAGTAGCAGTTGCAGTAGTAGCAGTAGCAACAGCAGCAGCAGCCGTAGCATCATCATCATCATTAGTAGTAGTAGTCCATCCAGTACCGTAATATATAAACCACCCTACATAAACACCCCCCAAGAAATCCATACCCAATTTAGGTGAAAGAAACACATCTTTAAGTTGTGTATATTTATTTCAGCATTTATAACAATTTCTTCTAAACTATTTGGGCTAACAATAGATTATTTGACCCAGTGAAAATACCTTATATTTCAGTATTAATTGCCATGGAAATTACTCTTGCCCAGTCCCCTCGGGTGAAAAGAAAGATAGAAATAACTCGTCTTTTTACGTTTAAATCCAATAACTTCCCTTCCTCTTGTCTAGTTCCCTTAGATGAAAACAAAGGGTATTTAAGCCATTTATTTGTATTCAAGCATATATAATTTGAAAGGAGCATGTGGAGTTACGTGGAGAGACAGACTGACAAATAAGAATGTGAAGGAGCGTTGTGGTGTGGATGTGGAAGTGACAGGAAGCGTTAGGAGAAACACACTGAGGTGGTTTGGCCATGTGGAGAGGATGGAGAGTGTAAGACTAACGAGGAGAGTGTATGTGAGTGAGGAGCATGTGGAGTTACGTGGAGAGACAGACTGACAAATGAGGATGTGAAGGAGCGTTGTGGTGTGAATGCGGATTTGATAGGAAGCGTTAAGAGAAACACACTGGGGTAGTTTGGCCAGGTGGATAGGATGGAGAGTGAGAGACTGACGAGGAGAGTGTATGTGAGTGAGGTGGAGGGGGGGAGAGGGAGGAGGAGGAGGAGAATGAGATGGAGGGATGGAGTGGAGAGGTATATGAGAGAGGGGTGTGTGAGTTGGAAGCAGGGCAGTGAAATGGCAGAACATAAGAACATAAGAAGAGAGGATAACTGCAGTAGGCCTGTTGGCCCATGCTAGGCAGCTCCTAGAAGAGTAACTGAACTACTAGAATGAGATAAGGATAGCAAAGAAGAAGGCTCTCCCCCGCTCTCCAAACCCTCCAGCCGAAGCCGGCAGGAAAAAGTCAGAAAGAACACCACGCCGTATAGAAAAACTGGCGTGGACATTTTACAGGAAAGTGTGAAAGGAGAATAGAGACTATCATAGTGTAACCTGAAAAGGAAAAATTATGAATTAGTATTGGTTATAAGATTTTCTTTTTTCTATATCCACCCCTCATTAGTCATATGCTTATCTAGTCTATGCTTGAAACTCTCAATGGAAGAGGCAGCAACTACTTTACTAGGTAGCTTATTCCATTCGTCTACTACGCTATTACCAAACAAATTTCTACCTATTTCCTTACTGAAACGGAATTTTTCTAGTTTGAAACCATTATTTCTAGTTCTATCCTGTATGCTCACTTTAAGTACCTTGCTCATATCTCCCTTATTTATACCCTTCATCCACTTAAACACCTTGGGGACAGGACGACATGGAGGCGGTTTGTTTGTGGCCATCCCTTACAGGATTAAGGCGTCTGGCAATAGAGAGATACATAATTTGTCTCCTACCTTATTTCAGATAGAAACAATAGATATTTGAATAGTAACCAAGGAGACTCATTATCATTGTGAGGGTAAAATCTTGGTAAATGAAGGAATTCAAGGGAAATTGGGGTACTCGGATTATATATCACTTTTTGTTGGTCGAATCTATTAACTATTGGTTCATTTACTCGAAACTTGCTTGCTGGTAGTGCCTGAATCTTCGAGTTTAGTGAAGCCTGGTTCGTGCTGAATACTGGATCGAGTCACACTGTTTGATGCTTCAAGTATGGGTTTTCGAGTTGAAGGGAGTTAATGTGGAGTTCTATTTTCTGGTGTTAGTCAGTCGTCTCTGGATAACCACCAAGGTATAAGACTTAGGGAAAATATTGTCAGTGATCCATTTCTTTGGGTAATTTAGTGATGTTGTCTTGTATATTGTTTTATTCTCTTCTCCAGCTTTGGAGAATTATCCTTCTACATACCTTGTATTTGGTGTGTTTTCTCCCGGCCTTTTTTATGTTCAGGATTTTATTTTTGTCTAGGGCCGGGCAGAGCGACATCTCCTGGTTATGGCTCGACCAGGACTACCGGTACGAGAGTAGAGGGAATCCCTTGTGAGAAACTGGGGCTGTAGCAGACCCTGCTGTAGCAGACCCTGCTGTAGCAGACCCTGCTGTAGCAGACCCTGCTGTAGCAGACCCTGCTGTAGCAGACCCTGCTGTAGCAGACCCTGCTGTAGCAGACCCTGCTGTAGCAGACCCTGCTGTAGCAGACCCTGCTGTAGCAGACCCTGCTGTAGCAGACCCTGCTGTAGCAGACCCTGCTGTAGCAGACCCTGCTGTAGCAGACCCTGCTGTAGCAGACCCTGCTGTAGCAGACCCTGCTGTAGCAGACCCTGCTGTAGCAGACCCTGCTGTAGCAGACCCTGCTGTAGCAGACCCTGCTGTAGCAGACCCTGCTGTAGCAGACCCTGCTGTAGCAGACCCTGCTGTTGGAACCAGTGCCAGGGGGTGGTTCGGGACACCTGGCTGTTGGAACCAGTGCCAGGACACCTGCTGTAGCCAGAGACCCGGCTGTTGGAACCAGTGCCAGACACCTGGCTGTTGGAACCAGTGCCAGTGGTTCGGGACACCTGGCTGTTGGAACCAGTGCCAGGGGGTGGTTCGGGACACCTGGCTGTTGGAACCAGTGCCAGGGTGAGTTACGGGAAACCTGGCTGTTGGAACCAGTGCCAGGGGGTGGTTCTGGGACACCTGGCTGTTGGAACCAGTGCCAGGGGTGGTTCTGGGACACCTGGCTGTTGGAACCAGTGCCAGGGGGTGGTTCGGGACACCTGGCTGTTGGAACCAGTGCCAGGGGGTGGTTCGGGACACCTGGCTGTTGGAACCAGTGCCAGGGGGTGGTTCGGGACACCTGGCTGTTGGAACCAGTGCCAGGGGGTGGTTCGGGACACCTGGCTGTTGGAACCAGTGCCAGGGGGTGGTTCGGGACACCTGGCTGTTGGAACCAGTGCCAGGGGGTGGTTCGGGACACCTGGCTGCTGACTGGGGTGTAGTGAAACGCCAGTTTTCAGGACACGGAGATCCACCCTTTTTTTTTTTTATTATTTTTTTTAAAATCATTACTCATATATTTTTCTCATTGATTATTTACTGTTTATTCATATACTGTTTTCATATTTTATTCATTCATTATTTACCGTAATAAATTTTTGTATTCTTTTATCGTCTCGCTATTCCTTGAAGCTTTGACATCTTATAGGACCATGGTATTCATAACCATCCACCCCCATCAGATGAAAACAGTATATTTGACTAGTAACCAAGGAGACTCATTATAATCCACCTTCATCAGATAAAAACAATATTTGACTAGTAACCAAGGAGACTCATTATAATCCACCTCCATCAGATAAAAACAATATTTGACTAGTAACCAAGGAGACTCATTATAATCCACCTCCATCAGATAAAAACAATATTTGACTAGTAACCAAGGAGACTCATTATAATCCACCTCCATCAGATAAAAACAATATTTGACTAGTAACCAAGGAGACTCATTATAATCCACCTTCATCAGATAAAAACAATATTTGACTAGTAACCAAGGAGACTCATTATAATCCACCTTCATCAGATAAAAACAATATTTGACTAGTAACCAAGGAGACTCATTATAATCCACCTTCATCAGATAAAAACAATATTTGACTAGTAACCAAGGAGACTCATTATAATCCACCTTCATCAGATAAAAACAATATTTGACTAGTAACCAAGGAGACTCATTATAATCCACCTTCATCAGATAAAAACAATATTTGACTAGTAACCAAGGAGACTCATTATAATCCACCTTCATCAGATAAAAACAATATTTGACTAGTAACCAAGGAGACTCATTATAATCCACCTTCATCAGATAAAAACAATATTTGACTAGTAACCAAGGAGACTCATTATAATCCACCTTCATCAGATAAAACAAATATATGAATAGTAACCAAGCAGACTCATTATAATCCACCTTCATCAGATAAAAACAATATTTGACTAGTAACCAAGGAGACTCATTATAATCCACCTTCATCAGATAAAAACAATATTTGACTAGTAACCAAGGAGACTCATTATAATCCACCTCCATCAGATAAAAAATATATTTGAATACTAAGGAGACTCTCCATATCTACCTCAATCAGATAAACATTTGAATAGTAACCAAGGAGACTCAGAATGGAACACAATCGGGGAGTCTGACCCACTAAACCAGCAGTTATGAAAAAAACTAGTCACGAAGAAGTGCAGGGGGATATCAAGTGCATCATTCTCAGTAGCTGACAGCCTAAACCCACTAAACCACCTACCATAGGTATAAAAATGCTAGTCATGAAGTGCAAGGAGTACAGCAGTCCGCACCCACACCCAGTGAGCCTAAACTGACAGCCTAAACCCACTACCCCCCCCCCCCCGCCCGGGGTTAGGCAAGTTGGTGCTGATATTTAAGATGAGACTGACCAGCCTCACACATAAGAGTGGCATTACGTGAGCAATAAACCCCAACCACCCTTTTAGATATAAACAAAGCCTGAAATGCACTCGGTTAACTGCTACGTGTGTTTTGATTGGAGTTCTCGGGGGTGTCTCTCTCTCTCTCTCTCTCTCTCTCTCTCTCTCTCTCTCTCTCTCTCTCTCTCTCTGTGCCAATGCTGGAGTTTGAATATAAAGTATTAATATACTGATGGTTTCCACTGAAGATTTAAGTGTCTTGTTGATATTGAAAAAAAAAAAAAAAGCGGGTTGGTAAGTAGATAGGCAGGCAGGTAGGCAGGCAGGCAGCTAGGTAGGCTGGCAACAGGGAGGCTGGTAGGTAGACAGGCAGGCAAGCAGACTAAGCAACAGACAGCAGGCTGGATAGCAGGATGACATTGCCTGTTCTTACTACTGCTGCTACAACTACTGCTGCTGCAACTACTGCTGCTACTGCTACATCTACTACTGCTGCTGCCACCACCACCACCACCACCACCACCACCACCACCACGATGGTCGGGGTTGGGATGCTTGCTACTAAAAAGGATAAATAAAAATGTATTTCAGGTGAACATCATCAACCCAGACGACTAGATTAGCGTTGGGAGTATGGAGGGTGAGAGGCTAACTAGGAGAGTGTATGTGGGTGAGGTGGAAGGGGGAGAGGGAGGGGGAGACCGAGGAAGAGATGGAGGGATAGAGAAGAGAGGTATATGAGAGGGGGGTGTAAGTTGGGGGAGGGTAGCGACATGGCAGAGGACAAGGCAACATGGAGACGATTTGTTTGTGGCCACTCCTTACCCGATGAAGGCGTCCATATATAGATATATAGAAAGGATTAATATTAAAGATAAATATTAATCAGCATAATAAAAACAAGCATTTTATTTCGAACTAGAGTTCAATTTTATTCGCCCCTGTGTGGAGTACAACTCTCATGTGCGGGGAGGCTCCCCACATACAGCTCTACTCAGTAGGGTAGAGTCAAGGGCTTTTCGTCTCATAAACTCTCCTCCTCTTACTGGCTCCCTTCAACCTCTGTCTCTTCGCCGCACTGTTGCATCTTTATCTCTGTTCTATCGCTACTTCAATGGTCACTGCTACTCTGACCTGTCTGCTTGCATCCCTCCACCTCTACGACGGGTGCATAGCACCCGTCTAGCAACAAACTCTCATCCCTTTTCTGTCCAGCTGTCTAATGCAAGAGTTAACAGTTACTTCCAGTCCTTCATTTATGCAACAGGTCAACTCTGGAACTGTCTCCCTCTGTCTGTATTCCCTACTCCCTATGATCTCCAGTGTTTCAGAAGCAGTGTGTCCAGGCATCTCGAAATAAACGGATCGTGAATTTGGCTCTTTTGTATTTTTTTTTTCTTGGAAGGAACGGTTTGCGGGCTCCTGGCCTTTGATTCCTTGTTTCTTGCATTAAAAAAAAAGAAAGAAGGAGCTTCGAATCCCGTCAGTCACCCTCTAACCGTGAGAGGGGGAGGACGCTCGAGCTGTGTGTCTATTCTCAGTGTTGATAGTGTTTAAACAGCTTGCCCATCTATCCGAGATAAACAAAGGTAAGGCAGGATATTGTTCGTCAGTTCTTTGATACTGCCTGTTCTTTCAGTTGAGCCAAATCATCTTTATTAGTGTGTGTGTGTGTGTGTGTGTGTGTGTGTGTGTGTGTGTGTGTGTGTGTGTGTGTGTGTGTGTGTGTGTGTGTGTGCGGGCGGCCAGTGTGTTACCATGGCAACCTCCCCACACCACCACAGTTACATACACACATTTCCCTACCACCACCTTCCGTTAGAGAGTATTGTGTGTGTGTGTGTGTGTGTGTGTGTGTGTGTGTGTGTGTGTGTGTGTGTGTGTGTGTGTGTGTGTGTGTGTGTGTGTGTGTGTGTGTGTGTGTGTGTGTGTGTGTGTGTGTGTGTGTGTGTGTGTGTGTGTGTGTGTGTGTGTGTGTGTGTGTATGTGTGTGTGTGTGTGTTTATCTGTGTATGTGTGTGTGTGTGTGTGTGTGTGTGTGTGTGTGTGTGTGTGTGTGTGTTAGCTCACTATTCGTCAAAGGACCTTGGTTATACATAAGAAGACATGCTATTAAAGCTGCGGCACAAATATAATGTGCTATGAAGTCAACTTCACTCAAAAGAGCGCCACGCTTCTTCTGCTGACTTTTCCTTATAATCTTGCTAACAGACAGGCAGGCAGAGAAAGGCAGACAGACAGGCAGTCAGGGAGGCAGAAAAGGCAGACAGGCAGGCGGTCAGGTAGACAGACAGACTGATAGACAGATATATAAACCTGGCCAAACACATAGCTTCATCGGGCTTTCTCGGTTGACTGTAATAACATCCACTAGTAGCAGAAACAACGATTTTTTTTTTTTTTTTCTGGCCACTATTCTGATTACATATTTTATCAGCCATACTCGTACCAGATCACGTTTGTGCGTATCTGAGGATTAATAAAGCTTTAGTTTCACTCTGTATATGAGAAAAAAAGGCAGAGAAAATATCAACAGTACCCCCAACAGTCCAATACCACAGCCTTCTCCCATTCGCCTCTGTCTACGTAGACTTTTATCACAAACACTATAGACACGCCTTCACGTGGTGGCACTGATGAGAGAGACAGACAGACAGACAGACAGATAGACAGACAGACAGACAGACAGACAGACAGACAAAGAGAGAGAGAGAGAGAGAGAGAGAGAGAGAGAGGGACTGACAGACATACAGACACAGACAGACAGACAGACAGGGACAGACTGAGAGACAGGAAGACAGACAGAATGAAACAGAGAGACAGACAGACAGACAAACAGACAGACAGACAGAAAGAGACAGAGACAGACTGAGAGACAGGCAGACAGGCAGACAGATAGACAGAAACAGACAGGCAGACAGACAGATGGACAGAAAGAGACAGACTGAGAGACAGGCAGACAGACAGAAACAGACAGAAACAGACAGACTGATGGACAGAAAGAGACAGAGACAGACAGACAGACAAACAGAGTGGCTGGGGACGAGAGGCCAGAAGAGACGGGCTGGGGACGCGCCTGACGTATCATATTCTCTCGTCTGGCGCGTCCCCAGCCCGTCTCCTTGACTCTCGTCCCCAGCCACTCCCTCCACTCCCTTTCTCTCTCTCTCTCTCTCTCTCTCTCTCTCTGGATGGGTGACTTAAAACACACACACACACACACACACACACACACACACACACACACACACACACACACACACACACAGTCAACGGCCTCTCTCTCTTTCTCTGGTTGAGTGACTATTCAAAAACGCACACACACACACACACACACACACACACACACACACACACACACACACACACACACACACAAGTATTCTAAGGTAGGACTTGATGGTGGAGAAGGGAGTGTGTGTGTGTGTGTGTGTGTGTGTGTGTGTGTGTGTGTGTGTGTGTAACACACTCTAACCAAGGCAAGACTATGAATATTGTCCACTATACTCTTTTTACTCTAACTTGGCCTAAAACTCCCCTATTTCCGTCCTGAATGCTGAGTTGTAGCAATAGATGAACACTGGAAGATGATGCTGGTCACGAAGATGTGCTGAGGCAAGGTTGTAGAGCCATAGCATTGTACTTTCTTCCACTGAACTACGTGAAATCAGCTGCAAAAGAACGAAAATCTGGGCCAAGTGAAAGTGAAAAGAATATATCTCCCGCAGTTTATATATAATGTTTTTTTTACGAACATTTATATCAACAGTTACCTTTTTTTCCTTCATAATATGTAAGAACGACGTCGAACCAAGTTTTTGAAAAGATTCAGGAATGTAAGAGTTCTCTGTGGTAAGAAATTAAGGAGAAAAGTGTCGTGGGTGTTGGCGGAGCATTGCGGTGAGATGTGCAGACACGCATGACTGTACACACACACACACACACACACACACACACACACACACACACACACACAATAATCTGTAATGGAACTTGCTGGTGGGAAAATGTGTGTATGTAACTGGTGGTGTGAGAGGTTGCCATGGTAACACACAGGCACCTCCCACTAGTCAACCAAAGACTTCCTTAGCGATATATCTTTGGACAAGGCTGATTAACATCCTTTTGTACGTTTTGTATGCAGATTATGGTAAAGCTTGAAGTATTTATACAGCACAGTAGGAGAGCAAGGTGTAATAAGCAAAATAAATCGCCAAGGGACAGGTGCTAGGGCGTTGTAGAAAAAGTTTATAGCTGTAATTTTTACCAGAGCGTTCAATTAAGCTGTATGTATAGTTCATCAGACTTAACATGGCTGAGATCTTATATTTGCTGCTTATTTCTCATAGCATAATTACAGGCAGAAGAAGACGATAACACTGCTCTACATATCTTCAACAGCACTTTTTCGTGACTAGCATCATATTCTAATGTCAGGCTCTTGTTATAGCTCAGTATTCAAGATGGTGAGATGGCAATTTTAGGCCAAGTTAAAGTGAAGTTTTGTATCCATTCCATATCACCTTTTCGTAACTATACCGGTCTTCCTCTAACACAGGCCAGATTTCCATCCTTGTGTAGATCATTTTACTCATTTCACGTAGCCCAGTGCCAGGAAATGACAATGGTATGGCTCTACATCCTTGACATAGCACTTCTTCGTGACTATCATCATGTTATGGTGTTCATCTGTTGTTACAACTCAGCATTCAAGATGGAGAGATGGTAATTTTAGGTCCATTTAGGGAAAAGAGAGTACTGTTCTATATTCTAGTGTTAATGTATCCTTATAGCTCAGTATTTACGGTGAGGAGATGGCAATATTAGGCAAAGTGAAAGTGAATAGAGTATGGTAAACATCTAAGTATAATTTCTGACTTTGTTTGCTACGGTCCCTGATGCTTCCTCTACGACAGTTTTCTCTTATGCACTCAGCCTCCTAAGACCCATCCCCAGCTGAATAAAATCGTCTGGAGTCTAATAAAAGAAAAGTACTAGAGTTGTCGCGATGATAGAAGGGTTAATATTTACAACAGGAACGCTCTCAGACACTTATAAATAGCTCACAGGTGCATAATAGCCTCTTGTATTAGCTAGAATAAAATACGAGAGTTACCCTGAAGATGAGAGGGCCTCCGTACCCTCTAGTGGATGTAAAAGTAGTTGGGTAAAGTTTCACACAAGTTTCTGGGCTGAACAAGCATGGCATTCCATTGGTCAGTCAGTGGTACTCGGACGATAAGAAGGTGAGGCTGCGTCGGCTCCGTCTCCTGATGTAAGTGTTAAATTTTACTGTTTTGGGGTTAAATTTCGCTGTTTTTGCCATTAAGATGATTCAGATAGGACACAGAGGTATCTTGCTGCCAACCAAGAAGTGTCATAGGTCAAATAGATTCAACAGATGAGGGCAATAGACGTCGTTTTGCTGGTTAGGGGGTAGTGATGGTGTGTAGGCTTCTCCTCTTTCTGCAAGTGTTGGGTTTTGCTGTTTTTGCCATTAAGGTGACTAAATTAGGACACGGGGATATCTTACGGTCAGCCAGGAAGCGTTGTAGGCCAAAGAAATTGTAGAAAATAAGGGAAATGGATGTAATTTTAATAGTCGTGTATCGTCACCTATATATATAGCCCTAATTGTCTAGATATCTATAGCTAGACGCCTTAAACCTGTATGGGGTGACCATAAACAAATCGCCTCCATGTCGCCCTGCACACTGCCATTTCGCTACCCTCCCCCATCTTACACTCTCTCTCTCTCGTATACCTCCCAACTCCATCCCTCCATTCCATCCCCTTCACTATGCTCATTTTATTCTAACTTGGCCTAAAATTGCAATCTCTTCATCTCGAATGCTGAGTTGTAACAATAGAATATTATGCTTGTCACGAAAAAGTGCTGTTTCAAAGACGCAACTGCGACACGTGAAAAGCTGCAAATGGACGAAAATTTGGCCCAAGTTAAGGTGAAAGGAGTAGAGTACAGAATCATCCTCGATAACATAAACATTTCCGGATAAATAAGAACTAGAAAAAATTATCATCATCATCATCATCAAAATTACCACACCATCACCACCACCACAGCCACCATCGTAGCCGTCATCATCATCATCATCATCACTAACTTTTTTCATACCTTCACTCTTAAAAACATGCGTACAGTTTGAGTTACACACTGGTATTCGCACACAATAAAGACGCACACACACCACGCATACAGTAAGTACGCACACACTGAGAACGCACACAATAAACACGCACACACTAAACACGCACACACTAAACACGCACACGATAAACACGCATACGATAAACACACTCACAATAAACACGCACACACTGAACACGCACAATTTGATTAAGTACACACTGAACACATACAATTTGACTACGTACACACTGATGCACGCACACACCGATGCACGCACACACCGATGCACGCACTATACACGCGCACACGGAGCAGTCACACACTAATGCACGCACGTGTTCATTCACGCAAACACTGATAGCAGCACTGATCAGAGCACGCACGCACTATAAGCACGCACACACTGATACACACAGGCACTGATACACACAGGCACTGTTACGAGAACAGATACACGCACACAATGATGCACACACACACAGGTTCACACACATACCGGCACACACACACACACACACACACACACACACACACACACACACACACACACACACACACACACACAGATAGATAGATGGATAGATAATTTATTGACCACAGCATTAAAATACAACTTACACTAATTATATAAAGACAACATGTATACAAAGTTAATTATACATCCTACGAACTGTAGTCCAATATATCTTAACTTCAACTGCACTTCAATTAATTATCCTAAATTCCCATACACTGGCAACTCTTCACATACACACAAAATATTATCATTTGTCTAATGTGTCGTATCGGGTTCAAAGTTCTTACAATGTGTCGTATCGGGTTCAAAGTTCTTACAATGTGTCGTATCGGGTTCAAAGTTCTTACAATGTGTCGTATCGGGTTCAAAGTTCTTACAAGAAACAAATGGTTTATTTCTAAACATCGATAGCGGTCTTTAATAACTAAGTCAAAGGACAATCCTTCTCTACGTATCTTGCTGCACCCCTTCACACACACATACACACACACACACACACACACACACACACACACACACACACACACACACACACTGATGCATGGGCTCAGTGATGCTCGGATATTTTAATTCACACGCACGCACGCACGCGCGCGCGCGCACACACACACACACATATATATATATATATATATATATATATATATATATATATACACACACACACACACACACACGCACACAAACACACACGCACACAAACACACACGCACACAAACACACACGAACACAAACACACACGCACACACACACACACACACACACACACACACACACACACACACACACACACACACACACACACACACACACACACACACACACACACACACAAAACACGCACACACTGAACACGTACACACTGAACACGCACACAATAAACACGCAGACACTGAACACCTACACACTGAACACGCACAATTTGACTACGTACACACTTAGCACGTACACACTGATGCACGCACACACCGATGAACGCACACACTGATGCACGCACACACCGATGCACGCACACGCTGCGGCATGTACGCACTAAACACGCGCACACGGAGCAGGCACACACTAATGCACGCACGTATTCATTCACGCAAACACTGATACAAGCACTGATCAGAGCACGCACGCACACTAATATACGCACACACTGATACACGCAGGCACTGATACACACAGGCACTGATACACACAGGCACTGATACACACAGACACTGATACACGCACACTCAGATACGAGCACAGATACACGCACACAATGATGCACACACACACAGGTTCACGCACATACTGATGCACACACACACACACACACACACACACACACACACACACACACACACACACACACACACACACAAACACACAAAAAACAAGCACACACTGAACACGTACACACTGAACACACACAATTTAACTACTACACACTTAGCACGTACACAGTGATGCACGCACACAGCGATGCACGCACACAGCGATGCACACACACACCGATGCACACACACACACCGATGCACACACACACCGATGCACGCACACGCTGTGGCATGTACGCACTAAACACGCGCACACGGAGCAGGCACACACTAATGCACACACGTATTCATTCACGCAAACACTGATACCAGCACTGATCAGAGCACACACGCACACTAATATATGCACACACTGATACACACAGGCACTGATACACACAGGCACGGATACACACAGG
Source organism: Coenobita brevimanus (assembly GCF_032717465.1). NCBI lineage: Eukaryota > Metazoa > Arthropoda > Malacostraca > Decapoda > Coenobitidae > Coenobita > Coenobita brevimanus. The sequence continues at coordinate 120,120 of NC_137047.1, read as the reverse complement.
CACTGATACACACAGGCACTGATACACACAGGCACTGATACACGCAGGCACTGATACACGCACACTCAGATACGAGCACAGATACACGCACACAATGATGCACACACACACAGGTTCACGCACATACCGATACACACACACACACACACACACACACACACACACACACACACACACACACACACACACACACACAGCCACTAAACAAGTGGTCTGTCATATTTATCTGACGTGTCGGAGTGTGGAGATACAGATAAGAATGAGAGAGAGAGAGAGAGAGAGAGAGAGAGAGAGAGAGAGAGAGAGAGAGAGAGAGAGAACGGGGGGGAGGAGGGTAGACTGTTGTTGTTCGTGTTCCTCCTCCAAATTCCCCTATTCGTCAACGCAATAGGATGGCCGGGGATACTGTAGAGATGGAAGGCAATAATGGCAGGAGATAAACTATATAAAATGGTGATCCCTGAACCTCACCTGTATCGAATCGTTCGTGTCGTATCTTTTTTAAAGGATCTAACATGCTTGCATGCGTCGTCGGCCTTGGTCACATAATGGCGGCTCTCCACACTGTACAATCTTTTGCAGCCTCCCTATTCACTCCCTTATCCCTGAAGTCACACACTATGACCTCGTCCCAGCCCTTTTCAGGTCTGCCTCTAGCAACCATACTGTACCTCCGACGTTCACACCTCTCTCTCCTTACCCTATTGTCATCTTCCATCCTCTCCACATGTCCAAACCATCTCAATCAACCCCTCCACATCACTACACCAATACACTCCTGTCCCATCCTTCCTCTTAACTCGTCAATATTAAACCTACCCCCCCCCACACACACACATACACTCCCAGGCCTCGCATTGAAGGAGACATTTCACATCCATTTAATCATTGTTATTTCTGAACGAAATATGGTGACTAGGTGAACCTAGGATAGGTAAAGATTCTTTAATTCCCCTGAACCAGAGTGACGTGATTCTTATTTTATTCTTATTGTTATCAAACGATTTTATTTAGCTTACGAGCAGCCTCTCGTACTAAAGACTTTATTAGTAATGCATCTGACTCCTTCAGTTTGAAAAGTGTACCCTAAGCTGAATAAAATCATCAGGCTGCTGCATGAATAAAATGAACGACGTTTCCTGGCTGAATGGGTTAGCACTACCATGATCATTTGCCCCGACATTATCCAATTTATTCACCTTCTCGATAACTGACTGAAATTTTGGTAGTCATGGTCGGTGACAGGATGGGGCTTTGACCATAATGGCTTTCAGGTTGGCTCTTATGACTGTACAGTTCACATATTTGCCTAAAGATTGTGATTTACACCCTTCCTTGATCAGGGCATGCGTTCTGACGTCGTGCGTTGTGTGAACTACGGGGGGAGGGGGGTGAAGATTGGCAGTACCCCCACCCCTCCACGAAATTACTTAAAAGAAATCATTCGTGTACTCTATTGGATGACGTGGATGTGGACGTATTATAACTACATATTTACACGGTACAGCAATTCCACTATGACACCAGCTGTTGACAATGCTGGTGCTCTTGGGTCTAAAGAAACTATTTTTTCGGTGACAATCCATACTAAGAAATGAGTTCATTATTCACACACCCGTCCGGCAAGGGAGATACAATAATCCTGGTTAACATCCGTTTATTTCGAAGGTGCCCTGAGGTTTATGAAAACTCCCAAACACTCCTTGCTAATTAAACAGCCGATGGAAAATATGTTAAATACCATTGTTAAATTTGCCAACATTTACAAACAACCACACTGATATATTTCCAAAGGAAGATTTTTGTGATTTGGCGTCGTAGCAGTGGCTAATTGTACACACCATCTCTAAACTGTCACCTCTATGCCCGCCACTCCAGTCCCTCTTCTCTACCGCCTCACCTCTTCCCTACCCCCTCACTTCTTCCCTCAACCCCCTCACCTGTTCCCTACCCCCTCACCTCTTCCCTACCCTCTCACCTTTTAACTACCCCCTCACCTCTTCCCTACCCTCTCACCTTTTAACTACCCCCTCACCTCTTCACTCAACCCCCGTCCCCTCTTCCCTGTACCCTCTCACCTCTTCCCTGTACCCTCTCACCTCTTCCCTGTACCTCTCACCTCTTCCCTACCCCCTCACCTCTTCCCTCTACCCCCTCACCTCTTCCCTCTACCCCCTCACCTTTTCCCTCTACCCCCTCACCTCTTCCCTCTACCCCCTCACCTCTTCCCTCTACCCCCCTCACCTCTTCCCTACCCCCTCATCTCATCCCTCTACCCCCTCCCCTCTTCTCTACCCCTTCACCTCTTGCTTATATCCTCACCTCTTCCTTACCTCCTCACCTCTTCCCTACCCCGTCACCTCTTCCCTCTACCCCCTCACCTTTTCCCTCTACCCCCCTCACCTCATCCCTACCCCCTCACCTCTTCCCTATTCCCTCCCCTCTTCCCCCTACCCCCCTCATCTCTCCCCTACCTCCTCACCTTTTCCCTCGACCCCTTCACCTCTTCCCTCTACCCCCTCACCTCTTCCCTCTACCCCCTCACCTTTTCCCCCTTCCCCCCTCACCTCTTCCCTACCCCCTCACCTCTTCCCTCTACCCCCTCACCTCTTCCCTCTACCCCCTCACCTCTTCCCTCTACCCCCTCACCTCTTCCCTCTATCCCCCTCACTTCTTCCCTCTACCCCCGTCACCTCTTCCCTACCCCCTCACCTCTTCCCTACCGCTTCACCTCTTCCCTCTACCCCTCACCTCTTCCTTACCCCCTCATCTCTTCCCTCAGCCCCCCTCCCCTGTTCCCTACCCCCTCACCTCTTCCCTACCCCCCACCTCTTCCCTACCCCCTCATCTCTTCCCTACCCCCTCACCTCTTCCTTCTACCCCCCCCCTCCCATCTCCCTGCTACCAGTCAAACCTCCCCTACCCTCACACCTCTGCTCTCCACCTCTCAGGTTGAATTTTTCCATTGACACGAAGAAAGAAGAGGATTTTCGCACGACCAAGCAGGCAGAGGATATTTACACGGCCAGGCAAGCAAAGGATATTTACACCGACACGACAGACGACAGGAGTGGGAAATAATAGCTTTCTCCCCAAGTAAAAGGTATTTGAACCATTTTTAAACTTTTTGAAATTTGAAATATTTTCTTCTGAGCTGTTCTCACATCGTACACTTAGTCATGCATTTTGTTTATTGTTAAAAGAGTTATTTTCACACACACACACACACACACACACACACACACACACACACACACACACACACACATACACACACACGCACACGCACGAAACACGCACACGCACCACACACGCACACGCACCACACACGCACACGCACCACACACGCACACGCACCACACACGCACAGATCTCTCTCTCTCTCTCTCTCAAATTTTGCACGAGAGCACTGATAGCTGTGTGGTGGTTGTGACGGTGGTGATGTCAGCGGTGTTGGTGGTGGTGGTGTATGGTTGTGATGGTGGTGGTAGTACGTGGTTGTGGTAGTGGTGATAATGTTATGCTGGTGGTTGTATTACGATGGAGTGTGGTTGTGATGGAGTGTGGTTGTGATGGTGTTGGTAGTACGTGGTTGTGGTAGTGGTGATAATGTTATGCTGGTGGTGGTGGTAGTGTGGGTGTGGTGATGGTACAGCATGGCTGTGAAGAACTTAAAGGAAGGATGTGTGGAATGGGAAGGAATTGGGTGACAAGTTGGGGTTAGAAGACATTGACTTAAGTTTGCAATATAATGTTGGCGTTATGTAAAATAAATCTCTCAGGGAAATGCACTACGAAGCCTCCTATGCCACCCAGAATACGGGACATAGGCTCAGCAGTAGCATATAGTGCGTACTCTGGCCTAATTGATATTTGCTCCACAGAAAACGATGGAAACGACGGAGGACGAGATGTCAACCCTGGCCAGCGAGATGGCAACAGCAGGCGAGGGGGAAGGCGAAGCTGCAGCTCCAGAAGACGAGATGGCAACCTCAGAAGACGAGATGGCAACCTCAGATGACGAGATGGCAACCTCAGAAGACATGGCAACCTCAGAAGACATGGCAACCTCAGAAGAAGTTGTGGCAACTACGGAAGAAATGGCAGCTGTAGACGACGAGATGGCCGCTCGAGAACATGGCAAGCCCTGCAGAGGAACTGGTGCAGCGTGTGTTGTAGCTTGTACTGATAGGTGATGTGGTAGGGAGGGTAGCAGCAGCTGTGGCGGCACCTGTATAGCGTTACTCTGGAAAGCATTGCATTCCTTAGGCACCTTTGATGTTCCTGTATTTCCCCAGGCGATGGAGAGACGGCTGCGAGGGAGAGACGAGACGGCCGAGAGACCAGGGGAGACCGGAGAGCCTGCAGGGAGATCGGAGCGCCGGACAGGACAGGTGACAGGTTGTATTTTTCTTTGTATTTTCCTTTAGGGTATGACTGTGTGTGCGTGATTTTTTTTTTCTTTGTGTGTGTGTGTGTGTGTGTGTGTGTGTGTGTGTGTGTGTGTGTGTGTGTTAGTTCCCAGCATACTAGGCTGGGTGTGGCAGGTAGGTGGGTCTGGGGAGGGAGGTGGGGTGGGGGGAGGAGGGAAAGGGGGGACTTCCTTCCACTTCCATCTTCCTCTCCGTCTGTCCTGTCTGCCTGTCCTCAGCGCAGCCGAACGTGCTGGGATGGTGTGTCTGTCTGTTAGTGTCTGTCTGCTTTCGTGCGTCTTTCTCTTCCCCACCTTTACTTTTTTATGCGCTTTTTCTTTTTCTGTCGTTCTAGAGTGACCGTGATGGAGAGAGGGTAGAGGGACGAGTAGGAGCGAGGGAGCGAGTTGGAGATAGACATAGGACCTACTACATAATATTAATTGCTAAAGGTATCTTGCCCGCATTTAACTGATATACTTTGATAATACTTGAAACATTTGCTCTAGTCCAATACTTTTGTGATATACTTTGAGATACTTTAATATATAAAATCTTCTGCCAGAGTAACCTAACACCTGCTGTCATTGCTACTTGTATACTTTGTAAATGTATTGTAATTGTAAACTCTTGTAAAACACTAAAGATAATAAAAGAATCAGCTGTATATCAACTTTACTTTGCCCTTTATGGTATTACAAATGACTAAAATACAATATCACAGAAAAAGTAAAGTATGCAAAGAAAGCATACAATGCTATACTCTAGTTCCCAAAGACATGGAACAGAGTACACAGTAGACTCCAGCACAAGTTAACTTGCTGGTATAAACTCTTGGGTATAAAAACCCACAATTCAACTTGGACTTTATACCAGTTCCACCATCTCGAAAAATCCTAAGTCCAAAAAGCACTCCAATTTGGACTTAGGATTTTTTCGAGTGACTGGATCTGGTATAAGTCTTAAGGGCACCAAAACCCTTACTTCGGACTTAGACTTTATACCCACCAGAGAAGTGGGTATAAAGTCTAGGGATATAAAAGCCCTACTTCAACTTAGAAACTGCCTTCCCCGTAGCACATGTTATAGTAACACCTCCATCTACCCCACACGACTTATTCTTTACCTTTTTGTTGTCTCTGTCCTCTTCTTCATCACTCGCTTCCCTCTCGCTGCCGCGTATCATCCTCTTTCTCTTCTCTCTTGTACTGATGACCTCCGTAAACCCGGTATCCATATCTATTTCTTCCTCGTTGTCACCCAAGGGGGCCTCCCTTCCCTCGTTCATGGCCATGGCACTAGCCATTTCAGGGGACGTTGGTTTTGTAGTGCATCCGATCAGTTTCAACTCAGTTGTTAAATTACTGTGTGATGAAGCGCTCTGGGAAGCACGTCTGCCTGCCACGGAGGTCAAGGACAGAATGAAGAGGGTGTATGTAGGTGAAGTGGAGGGAGGGAGAGGGAGGGGTAGACCGAGGATGAGGTGGAGGGATGGAGTTGAGAGGTATATGTGGGGGGGGGTGAGTTGGGGGGAGGGTAGTCAAATGGTGGGTGACAGAGCGACTTGGAGGCGTTTTGTCTGCCGCCACTCTTTGCGGGATTAGGGCGTCGGGCTATAGATAGATAGATAGATCTATCGGTGGATAAAACAATAATTATATGGTGTCACGGTAGGGTCAGGCTCCATATTACCTCACCCTTACCAGCTTACTTCGGCATTTGTCAGGTTAATATACATAATACATTCACTGTTATGTCCATCCATCTCTCTCATTCTCCTCATCTCACCCTGTTTACTCCCCTCTCATCATCATCATCATCATCATATTTCCCAGTTCTGTATTATATAACCATTTTTTTTTTTTTTTCATACTATATAAATGTAAGATGTGTTGTACTTCATGAATATAGGATATGGCTGTATGATAGGCCAGCCAGTTGCAAGTAATGGTGTGTGTGTGTGTGTGTGTGTGTGTGTGTGTGTGTGTGTGTGTGTGTGTAATTCACTGGGTCGGTTAAGTTGCTGTTGTAGAAGTAGCAGCAGCAGCAGTTGTAGTAATATAACCTTATGATTTGTTGCTATACTTGTCGTACCAGTAGTAGTTGAAGTAGTAGTGTTGATTGTGGTGGTTGTAGTGGTACTGTCAGCAAGAGAAGTGGAAATACCGGTAACGAATGGCGTACGTGTGCTGAGAATGAGACATTGGATGCAGGAAGATAGGTATGGATGCTGGGAGATGGGGTATGAATGGTGGGAGAGAGGTAGGGATGCTGGGACATAGGTAGGGGTGCTTGGAGATGGGTAGAGATGCTGGTTGAAGGGTGATGGTGCTGGGAGATGGGTTGGGATGCTGGGAGATGGGCAGGGATGTTGGGAGGTCGGTAGTGAAGCTGAGAGATAGGTGGAAATGCTGATAAATCTGCAGAGATGTTAATATATGGATAGGGATGCTGGCCGGTAGGGAGGTTGGGAGATGGGTGGGGATGCTGATAAATCGATTGAGATGCTAAGATATGAGTGGGGTTGCTGGTAGAATGTTAGGGAGGCTGGGAGATGGGTGGGGATGCTAGTGGATCGGTAGAGATACTAGAAATTGGGTGGAGATACTGGTAGATCAGGAGGAATGATCGGTAAAGAAGTAGAGAGCTAAGAGAAAGACACTGATCTTAGGAAATGGAAACAGATGCTGGGAGATGGGTAAGGATGCTAGGAATGGGTCGGATGCTGAGAGAGGGGATGGCTTGCTGGGAGAGGGGCTGCGATAGTGAGGGAGTTATATTAGAATATGAGCTGGATACTGAGGACTTTCTATTTACACATTTTTAGTATTAATATGGTAAATCACGGATTAATGGGGGTAACTAATATGAAATAATGAAGAGCTGGTCCATCCATTGTTTAATTTATGTCATTCGCCTGATCCTACCCTAATCCCCTGCGTGTGATCAAATAATCTCTTCTAATTTTGGACGTATTCTATAATTCGAATGAAGAACAAAAATAATGCTGATATGATACTCATTTACACCTATGAGGGTCACAGAATCCTTCATCCTACGCATTCCCAAGCTCAGTTTGTATTATTTTTATCCATTTGGGACATTCACAATTTATATAACACTTTGTGAAACTTCGATGACTTTCATATAGCGGTCTTCGTTGAAAGAATCACAGAGAAAACGACATTCTGTGTTGTTTTGTATTAATTCTGACCCCGGAATTCAGCGTTTTACTTCATATCAGCGTTTGCATGCTATTCCTTCTCAATAGGACAAGATGCCTTCCTTCAGTTGTGCTGCACGCTGATTCGTCGGCGATGATATCATTGTGCTGCCCATTCATTGGTTCACGATGATGTCACGATGGCCTCCATACCCTGACCCCTCCTACCAGTCACACCACAGTGGAAATCGAATGGCGTTTTAATTTTGCGACCCTGCCAATCTTCACTTAGTGCTATGACATACTACTGAAAACGTTATTTCCATGTTTTTAACGGCACTCTCGTATATAGAAAATTATAGAAACCAGACTAAGAAATCGAATGAATTCGAAAACTGATATTAAAATAATCTGGTAGAAAGGCATCAAAACTTCACACCCTCACACCACTGAACAAGCCCTTATACATCTCACCCAGCATCACAGTACATCTTATATGCATCACACATGCTCATTTCCTAAGTCTAAAGATCGTCCAGTTGCAAATTCACATGAATTTCGTCAACAAAGAAACTTTATGGGTGGATTAGCGAAGGTAAAAAACGTCATGAACAACCACATAACATTCACCACCATGCTTTGTGATTCGTAAACCAAAGAAAACGGTTTAGGGGGGACTGAAAGAAAAGAAAACCCTCTTGGCTTCAACAAAGGCGGAAAAGTTACGCAAGCATTGACAATCATGACTATATGACCGGTCATTCGACGATAAATCATAGCAAGAACGTCCTGATAATAATATGGTACCCATATTACAAGTATCATGGCAATTATTACTGGAAAACTTGGACTATCAACTCGTATTGCAACTACTACCCACACCAACCAATCAACGACACGAGCGTTGTGACGTCACTCGACCAATCAGCGAGCACCAGAAGTGAAGGAGGGAAGGGATCTTATGTTGTCCTGTTGAGAAGCAACCACCTGGAAAATTTTATATGCCACAAAACGCTCCATTCCGGCCGGGGCCGAAGAGATATACTGCAAAAAAATCATGAAATGTATTTTTGACGGTCTTTTTTAACGAACACCGCTATATTAACGTTACAGAATATTATTGTGTGTGTTTATTAATCTTCAACATGACAAATAGATAAAAATAATATTAACAGGGCTTGGGATGGGGTAGGAATATTTTAACCAACATTATGTGTGTTGTTCTGCTCATTTGGAACACGTCCAAAATTTGAGAAGATTATTGGTCACAGTCAGGGAATTAGGCAGGATCCGACGATTGTCATACATGAAACGAAGGACAGTCCAGTCCTTTATAAATTTCTATTGATAACCCTAAATAATCCGTCATTAACTCCTTCATTAACTTACTAACTTCATGCCATTAACTTACTAACTTCTATAAACTAGTCCTCCATAATCCCAGCGTATTTTCCAGTATCAATAACCTATCTCAATATTCAAACCTATCTATCAGCATAACACCCTGTTCCAAGTATCTCAACCCTTCAGCATCCCTACCACTCACCCAGCATCCCCTACCGCGCTCTCAGCATCCCTACCCCACTGACAGCATCCCAAACCCGCTCGTAATATTACAACCCCACTCGCAGCATCTTTACCCCTCTCCCATAATCCATATCCATCTCTTGACATCCCAACTCGTCTCTGATTATAATTATCATTCCCCGACCATCCCTGCCCTACTGTCTGCATCCTTACCTCTCTGCAAGCATCCATACCCTCCTGTCTGAATCATTATCTCTACTAGCATCCACTCCTGTCACCCAGCACTGTCATCCATCTCTTACCATCCGCACCCCACTCCCAGCATCTCTCTCCAAAAATCCCTTACCCCTTCCTCGGCAACCCAATCCCTCTCACACCATCCTTATCCCTTTCACAGTATCCAGATCCCTCCCTGTCTGTCTATCTTATTATTGCCAGACGCTTTAAACCCGAAAGGGGTGGCCACAAACAAATCGCCTTCATGTCGCCCTGTCTCCCATCCATCCACTGCCCTGCTGCCAGCTCACACACCCCTCTCACATATACCTCTCCACGCCATGCCTCCACCTAATCTTTGGTCTCCCCTTCCATCTCCCACCTGCCACTCACTCAAATAAACTCTCCTCGTCAGTCTCGCGCTCTCCACATGGCCAAGCCACTGTCACAGCATCTACATTTTTCTCACAGCATCCACATGCCTCTAACAGCATCCAAATCCCTCTAACAGCACCCATACCGGCCTCAGAGCATCCACACCCATCTCATAGCATCCATACCCCTCCTCTCACACCATCCACAGCCTTCTCACAGCATTCATACATCCCACACAGAATCCATATCCTTCACATTACTTACATACCATCCATACCCTTCTCACAGAATTCTTTCCTTTTTCACAGAACCCCATCATCTCACACAACATCCAGACCCCTTTCTCAGTATCCTTACCCCTCTCTCAGCATCCATACCCTTCTCTCAGTATCATTACCATACCTCCAGCATCCCTACCCTGCTGTCTACATCCTTACCTCTCTGCCAGCACCCCTACTTCGCTCTTTGCATCCTGACAGCACCTCTACTTTGCTGTTTGCATCCTTACCTCTTTCCCAGAAACCATACTCGTCACACAGCATCCCTACCCTACTGCCTGTATCCTTATCTCTTTAACAGCATCCTTACCCATCATCCAACATCCTGATCAAGCTAACACGTCACTACATCCCTGCCAGCATCCCTACCCTGTTTTCTACATACTTACCTCTCCTAGCATCCCTACCTGTCATCCAGCATCCCTACCAAGCTGACACTGCTCTTGCTCTCTGTCAGCATTCCTACCACTCTGCCAGCATCCCTAGCCCTAGACTAGCATCCGTATCTCACTCTTAGCGTCACGATTCACCAGTAGTATTAGCGGAAGTAGTTGTAGTAGTAGCAGTGGTATTAATTTTGGTTTAGTTGCTGTTGTAGTAGTAGCAGCAGCAGCAGCTGTAGTAATATAACCTTATGATTTGTTGCAATACTTGTCGTAGCAGTAGTAGTTGAAGTAGTAGTGTTGATTGTGGTGGTTGTAGTGGTACTGTCAGCAAGAGATGTGGAAATACCGGTAACGAATGGCGTACGTGTGCTGAGAATGAGACATTGGATGCAGGAGGATAGGTATGGATGCTGGGAGATGAGGTATGAACGGTGGGAGAGAGGTAGGAATGCTGGGACATAGGTAGGGGTGCTTGGAGATGGGTTGAGATGATGCTGGTTGAAGGGTGATGGTGCTGGGAGATGGATTGGGATGCTGGGAGATGGGCAGGGATGCTGGGAGATCGGTAGTGAAGCTGAGAGATAGGTGGCAATGCTGATAAATCTATAGAGATGTTAATATATGGATAGGGATGCTGGCCGGTCGGGAGGTTGGGAGATGAGTGGGGATGCTGATAAATCGATTGAGATGCTAAGATATGAGTAGGGTTGCTGGTAGACCGTTAGGGAGGCTGGGAGATGGGTGGGGATGCTAGTGGATCGGTAGAGATACTGGGAGTTGGGTGGAGATACTGGTAGATCAGGAGGAATGATCGGTAAAGAAGTAGAGAGCTAAGAGAAAGACACTGATCTTAGGAAATGGAAACAGATGCTGGGAGATGGGTAAGGATGCTAGGAATGGGTCGGATGCTGAGAGAGGGGATGGCTTGCTGGGAGAGGGGCTGCGATAGTGAGGGAGTTATATTAGAATATGAGCTGGATACTGAGGACTTTCTATTTACACATTTCTAGTATTAATTTGGTAAATCACGGATTAATGGGGGTAACTAATATGAAATAATGAAGAGCTGGTCCATCCATTGTTTAATTTATGTCATTCACCTGATCCTACCCTAATCCCCTGCGTGTGATCAAATAATCTCTTCTAATTTTGGACGTATTCTATAATTCGATTGAAGAACAAAAATAATGCTGATATGATACTCATTTACACCTATGAGGGTCACAGAATCCTTCATCCTACGCATACCCAAGCTCAGTTTGTATTATTTTTATCCATTTGGGACATTCACAATTTATATAACACTTTGTGAAACTTCGATGACCTTCATATAGCGGTCTTCGTTGAAAGAATCACCGAGAAAACGACATTCTGTGTTGTTTTGTATTATCTCTGACCCCTGAATTCAGCGTTTTACGGCATATCAGCGTTTGCATGCTATTCCTTCTCAATAGGACAAGATGCCTTCCTTCAGTTGTGCTGCACGCTGATTCGTCGGCGATGATATCATTGTGCTGCCCATTCATTGGTTCACGATGATGTCACGATGGCCTCCATACCCTGACCCCTCCTACCAGTCACACCACAGTGGAAATCGAATGGCGTTTTAATTTTGCGACCCTGCCAATCTTCACTTAATGCTATGACATACTACTGAAAACGTTATTTCCATGTTTTTAACGGCACTCTCGTATATAGAAAATTATAGAAACCAGACTAAGAAATCGAATGAATTCGAAAACTGATATTAAAATAGTCTGGTAGGAAGGCATTAAAACTTCACACCCTCACACCACTGAACAAGCCCTTATACATCTCACCCAGCATCACAGTACATCTTATATGCATCACACATGCTCATTTCCTAAGTCTAAAGATCGTCCAGTTGCAAATTCACATGAATATCGTCAACAAAGAAACTTTATGGGTGGATTAGCGAAGGTAAAAAACGTCATGAACAACCACATAACATTCACCACCATGCTTTGTGATTCGTAAACCAAAGAAAACGGTTTAGGGGGGACTGAAAGAAAAGAAAACCCTCTTGGCTTCAACAAAGGCGGAAAAGTTACGCAAGCATTGACAATCATGATTATATGACCGGTCATTCGACAATAAATCATAGCAAGAACGTACTGATAATAATATGGTACCCATATTACAAGTATCATGGCAATTATTACTGGAAAACTTGGACCATCAACTCGTATTGCAACTACTACCCACACCGACCAATCAACGACACGAGCGTTGTGACGTCACTCGACCAATCAGCGAGCACCAGAAGTGAAGGAGGGAAGGGATCTTATGTTGTCCTGTTGAGATGCAACCACCTGGAAAATTTTATATGCCACAAAACGCTCCATTCCGGCCGGGGCCGGAGAGAGATACCGCAAAAAAATCATGAAATGTGTTTTTGACGGTCTTTTTTAACGAACACCGCTATATTAACGTTACAGAATATTCATTGTGTGTGTTTATTAATCTTCAACATGACAAATAGATAGAAATAATATTAACAGGGCTTGGGATGGGGTAGGAATATTTTAACCAACATTATGTGTGTTGTTCTGCTCATTTGGAACACGTCCAAAATTTGAGAAGATTATTGGTCACAGTCAGGGAATTAGGCAGGATCCGACGATTGTCATACATGAAACGAAGGACAGTCCAGTCCTTTATAAATTTCTATTGATAACCCTAAATAATCCGTCATTAACTCCTTCATTAACTTACTAACTTCATGCCATTAACTTACTAACTTCTATAAACTAGTCCTCCATAATCCCAGCGTATTTTCCAGTATCAATGACCTATCTCAATATCCAAACCTATCTATCAGCATAACACCCTGTTCCAAGTATCTCAACCCTTCAGCATCCCTACCACTCACCCAGCATTCCCTACCGCGCTCTCAGCATCCCTACCCCACTGACAGCATCCCAAACCCGCTCGTAATATTACAACCCCACTCGCAGCATCTTTACCCCTCTCCCATAATCCATATCCATCTCTCGACATCCCAACTCGTCTCTGATTATAATTATCATTCCCCGACCATCCCTGCCCTACTGTCTGCATCCTTACCTCTCTGCAAGCATCCATACCCTCCTGTCTGAATCATTATCTCTACTAGCATCCCCTCCTGTCACCCAGCACTGTCATCCGTCTCTTACCATCCGTACCCCACTCCCAGCATCTCTCCCTAAAAATCCCTTACCCCTTCCTCGGCAACCCAATCCCTCTCACACCATCCTTATCCCTTTCACAGTATCCAGATCCCTCCCTGTCTGTCTATCTTATTATTGCCAGACGCTTTAAACCCGAAAGGGGTGGCCACAAACAAATCGCCTTCATGTCGCCCTGTCTCCCATCCATCCACTGCCCTGCTGCCAGCTCACACACCCCTCTCACATATACCTCTCCACGCCATGCCTCCACCTAATCTTTGGTCTCCCCTTCCATCTCCCACCTGCCACTCACTCAAATAAACTCTCCTCGTCAGTCTCGCGCTCTCCACATGGCCAAGCCACTGTCACAGCATCTACATTTTTCTCACAGCATCCACATGCCTCTGACAGCATCCAAATCCCTCTAACAGCACCCATACCGGCCTCAGAGCATCCACACCCATCTCATAGCATCCATACCCCTCCTCTCACACCATCCACAGCCTTCTCACAGCATTCATACATCCCACACAGAATCCATATCCTTCACATTACTTACATACCATTCATACCCTTCTCACAGAATTCTTTCCTTTTTCACAGCATCCCATCATCTCACACAACATCCAGACCCCTTTCTCAGTATCCTTACCCCTCTCTCAGCATCCATACCCTTCTCTCAGTATCATTACCATACCTCCAGCATCCCTACCCTGCTGTCTACATCCTTACCTCTCTGCCAGCACCCCTACTTCGCTCTTTGCATCCTGACAGCACCTCTACTTTGCTGTTTGCATCATTACCTCTTTCCCAGAAACCATACTCGTCACACAGCATCCCTACCGTACTGCCTGTATCCTTATCTCTTTAACAGCATCCTTGTCACGAATCAATCCGCGACATTTCCCTTTTGTGAGAAGCCACGAACTATTAGTGGAAAACTCACTGCGTATCGCTCAGCTAACCGTTTCTCCTTCCATTTCGGGGTACACTTTTCAAAACATTCGTCACTGTTTTCAAGAGTGACCGATTTAATGCACGTCACTAAGTGCTGTACTGAGCGATACTATTGTTTTCTTTATTGTTCGCCCCTGCTTGCACTTGACCGTTAAAAATGCGGCCTAGTGCTCCGCTTTTGTTCCCACGACTTACTCAGTTTAGTGTTTGCTGTGACGGAGACAGGACCTGTGCAGCAGTGCGAGAGGTCAGCTAGTACCCAAACTCCACTTACAGTTTCTCCAAGCTCCCACCTTTAGTTCTCCAGCTTTGGGTGATACACCGCATTCATTGACTAGTATTTCCTTTTTGTATTTTGTAGTCATAAGAGTTTAGTTAAGGTGTTTTTTCCTAGGCGTAAGTATTTAGCTTTTGTGTGAGTGAGTGAGTGCGTCTCATTTAATTTGATTTGAATTGTAACGTTAAATTTATTTTTTGTAATTAATAAATTTAACAGTTCCTTTCTTGAGCTCAATGTAAAGTAAAATCTTGTTTCATTTAATCCAAATTAAGCTTATTTTCCATATAGCTCCTAGCTGGCATAAACGTTTGCTTTCATAACTGGTACTTAGACCAGTCTTGTTGTATTAACTTAAAATCCGTTGTGCCAGGAGTTAATGCATCAGCAAGAACCTGATGTTATTATTATTAGTATTAGTTATTTATTGTCAGGGGTGAAGTAACTTTCTCCAGAGGCTAACAGTACAGTAATTCAGCAATTGTGAGTAATTAGTCTCTGCTGTGTACTGTTGAGAAAGTTTATAAATTCTCGATCTTAGAGAATCGTAGCAAGTCAGCGTAAAGTAATCGTTGCTTGATGTAGCAAGACAATCATTGTCTCTGCTCTTCAATATTATTGAATATTATTATCAATTTAAATAACATACAACCATTTATTTTAAAATTACTGTGTTATTATAAAAACCCCGTGACAATTGGCGACCTCATTCCAGGATATTAACTCCTAGCTCTAAAGCTATTCACGAGATAGTGCTCACTCATTCATATCTAGGTATTTATCATTAAAGTTTATAGGCACAAGTTTACTGGTGGTTACCGTTGATTTAGCAAATGAAATTTTGCTTTATTAATCAATAGAGTACCTAACTGTGTGTGTGTGTGTGTGTGTGTGTGTGTGTGTGTGTGTGTGTGTTAGTTCCCAGCATACTAGGCTGGGTGTGTCAAGTAGGTGGGTCTGGGGAGGGAGGTGGGGTGGGGGGAGGCGGGAAAGGGGGGACTTCCTTCCACTTCCATCTTCCTCTCCGTCTGTCCTGTCTGCCTGTCCTCAGCGCAGCCGAACGTGCTGGGATGGTGTGTCTGTCTGTTAGTGTCTGTCTGCTTTAGTGCTTCTTTCACTTCTCCACCTTTACTTTTTTATGCGCTTTTTCTTTTTCTGTCGATCTAGAGTGAGCGTGATGGAGAGAGGGTAGAGGGGCTAGTAGGAGCGAGGGAGCGAGTTGGAGATAGACATAGGACCTACTACATAATATTAATTGCTAAAGGTATCTTGCCCGTATTTAACTGATATACTTTGATAATACTTGAAACATTTGCTCTAGTCCAATACTTTTGTGATATACTTTGAGATACTTATACTTAAATATATAAAAGCTTCTGCCAGAGTAACCTAACAGCTGCTGCCATTGCTACTTGTATACTTTGTAAATGTATTGTAATTGTAAACTCTTGTAAAACACTAAAGATAATAAAAGAATCAGCTGTATATCAACTTTACTTTGCCCTTTATGGTATTACAAATGACTAAAATACAATATCACAGAAAAAGTAAAGTATGCAAAGAAAGCATACAATGCTATACTCTAGTTCCCAAAGACATGGAACAGAGTACACAGTAGACTCCAGCACAAGCTAAATGATTCTGTCCCGTCATCCTAAGAGGGTTTCTGAAGCTGTAGGATATCGTCAGAAGCTAGCAAAGAGTAAAAGTGACATCCGCAAACCGAGAGCTCTGCGTCCAGCGCTCCGCAGTTCAAGTCCCAGAGGTGGACAGATGTTTTGACGTGTAGACGTTACCAGGGCGTAGCTTGGTGGCCTACCCTTTAACATTCTGGACTAATGGTGGTCTAGCCTCGTGCCCCTGCGCTCCACCTCATAAAAAAAAAGAAGGAAAGCCAAGGGTCATGAATGAACTAAAGGACTGAACTAAGCGGAGAAGAACAAAAATCGTAGAGAAGATCGCCCCAAATTTGATGAGACAGTGTAGTATAACTGAGTGAAATAGGGCTGGATATGACGGAACTAAACGGCAGTTATACCCACCTCTCTTCTGTACCCTACACTACCCTGATTCAGCCTACCCTACCCAGCCCAGCCCTACCCTACCCAGTCCACCACCACCCAGCCCTATCTTACCCTGCCATAACCTATCCTACCCTCCCAAACGCAACTCGACCCATCCCTACCCCATACTGCCAAAACCAACCCAACCTTACCCCACCCTGTCAAGACCGACACAATCCTACCCCACCCTGCCAAAACCAACCCAGTTCTACTCCACCCTGCCAAACCCGACCAATCCTTTCCCACCCTGCCAAAAACCGACCCAATCTTACCCCACCCTGTCAAAACCGACCCCATCCTACTTCATCCGGCCAAAACCGACCCAATCCTACCCTACCCTGCCATAACCGACCCATCCCTACCCTACTCTGCCAAAACCAACTCAATTCTACCCCACCTTGCCAAATGCGACCCAATCCTTGCCTACCCTGCCAAAACCGACCCACACCTACCCTACCCTGTCCAAACCGACCCAATCCTACCTCACCCTTCCAAAACCGACCCAATCCTACCCCACCCTGCCAAAACCGATCCAATCCTACCCCACTCTACCAAAACCGAGCAAACCCTACCCCACCCTACCCAAACCAACTCAATTCTACTCCACTCTGCCAAAACTGACCTAATCATACCCCACCCTGCAAAACCGACCCAATCCTGCCCCACCCTGCCAAAACCAACCGAAACCTAACCAATACTCTGCCAAAACCGACTCAACCCTTCCCCACCCTGACAAAACCGACCCATACCTATCCCACCCAGCCAAAACTGAGCCATTCCTATCCCACCCTGCCAACTCTGACCCAATCCTACCCCACCCTGCCAAAATCGACCCATCTCTACCCCACCCTGCCAAGACCGACCCATCCCTACCCCACCCTGCCAAAACCGACCCAATCCTACCCCACCCTGCCAAAACCGACCCATCTCTACCCCACCCTGCCAAAACCGACCCATCTCTACCCCACCCTGCCAAAACCGACCCGATCTTACCCCACCCTACCATATCCGACCCAATCCTACCCCATCCTGCCAAGACCGACCTATCCCTACCCCACCCTACAAAAACCATCCAAGTCCTACCCCACCCTGCCAAAACTATCCCAGTCCTACCTCACCCTGCCAAAACCGACCCCACCCTACCCCACCCTGGCATAACCGACCCAAACCTACCCTGCCCTAACCAAACCAATCTTATCTAACTCATTTATCACTCTAACACTTTCTTCAGTTTTCTTCATTCTTTCTCCAGACGATTTTCTTCAGCTCTGGAGAGGAATTTTGAATCTGAGGGGTTAGATACAGCCAGCATCAACCCCTTCTCTGTCAGGGGATCTCCTAAGTTGAATAAAATCGTGCGGTCAGCCAGGACAAAGTAAATAAATCGTTCTTGGTCTGAAGGGTTAAATGATTCTGTCCCGTCATCCTAAGAGGGTTTTCTGAAGCTGTAGGATATCGTCAGAAGCTAACAAAGTGTAAAAGTGACATCCGCAGACAGGGAGCTCTGCGTCCAGCGCTCCGCAGTTCAAGTCCCAGAGGTGGACAGATGTTTTGACGTGTAGACGTTACCAGGGCGTAGCTTGGTGGCCTACCCTTAAATATTCTGGACTTATGGTGGTCTAGCCTTGTGCACCTGCGCTCCACCACATAAAAAAATAAATAAAAAGGAAAGCCAAGGGTCATGAATGAACTAAAGGACTGAACTAAGCGGGGAAGAACAAAAATCGTAGAGAAGATCGCCCCAAATTTGATGAGACAGTATTATAACTGAGTGAAATAGCCGTTGGATATGACGGAACTAAACAGCAGTTATACCCACCACTCTTCTGTACCCTACACTACCCTGATTCAGCCTACCCTACCCTACCCTACCCAGCCCACCACCACTCAGCCCTATCCTACCCTGCCATAACCTATCCTACCCTCCCCAACGCAACCATAACCTACCCATGCTTACCCTCGCCTGCCCTAATCGACCCACCTCTATTCAACCCTGCCATAACCGACCCATACCTACCCTTCCTCGGCATAATCAGCCCAATCTAACCTCACCCTGTCAAAACCGACCCGATCCTACCCCACCCTTCCAAAACCAACCCTGTCCTACTCCACCCTGCCAAACCCGAGCAACCCTTCCCCACCCTGCCAAACTGACCCAATCCTACCCCACCCTGCCAAAACCGACCCAGTCCTACCCCACCATGCCAAAACCGGCCCAATCCTACGCCGTCCTGCCAAAACTAACCCAACCTTACCCCACCCGGCCATAACCGACCCAACGCTACCCCACCCTGCCACAACCGTCCCATCCCTACCCTACCTTAACCAAACCAGTCTTATCTAACTCATTGTCCACATTAACACTTTTTTCCATTTTCATCTTTCTTCCTCCAGACGATTTTCTTCAACTCTGGAGAGAAATTTCGTACTGGAGGGGTTAGATACAATCACCATCAACCCTTTCACTACGAGGGGATCTCCTAAGCTGAATAAAATCGTCCGGTTACCTAGAACAAAGTAACTAAGTCATTCTCTGTCTGAAGGGGTTATTGTGTCTGTCCCATCATCCCGAGAGGGTTTCTTTAAGCTCCAGGAAATCGTCTAAAGGTAGCAAAGTGTAAACATGACGTCAGCACTTGTTCTAGGCGCCACAGATCGAGTCCCGGAGGTGAACAAAGGTTTTTATATCATATAGACGTTTTATATTTTATATTTTGCAACTTTCAGAGGCATTTACTCAGCTTTAGGAGTCTTATGGATAGGCTTAATCAAACGTATCGAACCTCCCATGTTAGAAAAAAATAGCTTACAGAAATGCGTCCTCGTACTGAAGGGGCGGAATGGACAGATCGAGTGACTAAGATATTGAATTATGTATATGACTGGTTTTGTTGTTATTTCTATTATTATTATTATTTCAGGCAAATGTCCCAGGCTTCTAGACTGGCTGACTAGCGAATATTATTAAGTCTCCCGTGGCTTCGTGCTCCTTCCACTCAAGAGCCTGCATTTCACGCATTCCACGCACAAGATGGCGCCACCGCTGCATTCCTGCGAAGACGAGAGATCAAGAGGACGACACTTGCTTTTTGTTTGTTTGTTTACTGTAATTGCTTAAAGTTGTGATCTCTCCAACTTGAATGCTCAGTTGTAACTATAGATAACTAGAATACGATGCTAGTCACGAAGAAGGGCTATGAAAAGATACAGAGCTCGTAGTATTGGCTGGATGAATCACTCTTGCGTGATAATCAAAGACGGTGAATAAAACCCACACTTGTAGACGAAGAATATAATTACCAAACAGTTTCAGTGGACACTGTCACCATCTTCAGTGGTCAAGATAGTGAGAGGGAGTGACATACTGACTATAGAAGGGTTCCTTTTTATGCCTGTGTGTGTATGAAAGGGTGGGGTAAAGGTGAGGTGGGGTGGGGTAGATTGTAAGCGGGGATTAACCCAAGGGGGATTTTGGGGGGGACATTACCGGACAGGTCAGGTGTAATTCCTATCTGACCTTACCTGTGTCGTAGCAGGAAGAGACATGTCCCTTCCTGCTACGACACAGTTAAGGTGAGATAGGAATTACACCTGACCTGTCCGGTAATGTCCCCCCCAAAATCCCCCTTGGGTTAATCCCCGCTTACAATCTACCCCACCCCACCTCACCTTTACCCCACCCTTCCACACACACACAGGCATAAAAAGGAACCCTTGTATGGTCAGTATGTCACTCCCTTTCACTATCTTGACCACTGAACATGGTGGCAGTGTCCACCGAAACTGTTTGGTAATTATATTCTTCGTCTACAAGTGTTGGTTTTATTCACCGGCTCGTAGTATTTTTTTCTTTTAACTAAGGTACATGAAATAAGCTGCAAAAATACGAAAATACGAGCTTACTTGATGTAAATGAATTATAGTACGTTCAAGATGGAGGGAAGGCATTTTGTATTTTGTTTGTGATGTTATAGTGTCTCTCAGGATCCTAGGATCCTCTCTCAGCTGAACCAAATTGTCTGGCGTCAGCTGGAACATGATGCTAGAGTTATGTCGGTCGTGAGGGGGTTAATGGTGACGGTATTGACACTGTCAGGCTCCTATGACTCACTCAGTCGAATAAAATCGTCTGAGTCAGCTGAAATGGGGTACTAGAGTTGTCCCAAGCATCACTCAGGGGGTTAAGATTCTTAACCCTCTGGTGCTTGGGACAACTCTAGTATTCCATTCCAGCTGACAGACGATTTTGTTCGGCTGAATGAGTCATAGGAGCCTGACAGTTACTACACTGTCACCATTAACCCCCGCATGACCGGCATAACTCTGGTATATCATGTTCCAGCTGACGCCAGACAATTTGGTTCAGCCGAGTGGGTCTGGGGCCTGGGGGGCACTAGATGAAAATATCCAAAAAATATTAAAGGGGGGGCTATATCAATTTTGCCACAGGAGGTATACCAAAATTGGACTTTTTAATAAAACCCCCTCCTCTCTCACTCCCTGTGTTTTGTATATGTCCCTCTCTGTCTGCCTGTGGTGTGTCTGTCCCACCCTCTGTGTGTGTGTGTGTGGTGTGTCTACTGTGTGAAGGTGGCTGTGGCTATGTACGTGTCTTGTGTGTGTGTGTCTTGATGTGTGTATGTATGTAGTAGTGTGTATGTATGTAGCAGTGTGTGTGTGTGTCTTGATGTGTGTATGTATGTAGTAGCGTGTGTGTAAGTATGGGGCCTTGTGGTTTTAAGGAAAGCCTGCTACGCAAACTTCCCTCAGCCACATTTTAAAGAAACCTCTATCACACCGGGATTTGAACCCGGGTCCTCCTGGTCAGCAAGCCAGCACCATGCTGACCATGCCACCGCGCCCCCATTATGATACCGGCTAAAACTTCTACTGTATTTTATTTCTTTACATGTTACAAAAAATGGGAAATTGAACTATCATGCACAGACTAAACTAAATTGTCATGTACCTATTAATGTCGCTTTAGGAGGAGATATTTCGAAATTTCCTGAGCTACTTGGAATACCTAAGCCTGCAGTTTAATGCTAATCATGAACAAGTGCTATGGAAAGAATATAGAGCAGTTGCTACTTATATAAAGGGAGAAAGTAAAAACTGCAACTTAGCCTGCTATCCAACGGCAGGACTTAAACGATTAACCATATATTACATAAACTTAACACACTGAGTGACACAGAAACTAAACATATGATACAAATTCTTTAATGAAACTTATGAGAGTACAAATGACAAAATATACACTGCACAGGAAGACAGTACAGTACTCAGTGGTCATACTCTGAGAATGAAAGCCTATCTGTTGTACCGATTTATAAACGGAAGAGATGAATCGCTAAATTTGATCCACAGTAAAAAATAATAATAATAATAATAATGAATACATAAAACAATAAAGACATACCATATAGACTACATGTCCACCCTAAACTGACAAAAACCTGGCATCTCTCCACCTTGAATGCTGAGCTGTTTCTAGAGATAAAGACTAGATTATCATGCAAATCACAATGAAGATCTATGGGGAGGATGCAAAACCATAATACTGTCTTATTCTGCCACTTAGATACAGGAACTAAGCAGCAGAAGGACTAAAATTTGTCAAGGTGAGCCAACTACAATGACACAGATGAAGTCTGAGATTATATAATATGTAATCATGAACTGATTGCATCATTCAGTAAAGATTACAAAAGGAAAAGCTATCAAATCTGAAAGTGTAAGTACTATACAAGATATGATTAACCTTGTACATCCATATTCTGAGATATGCTTCCTATATCATAGCCTACACACAAATTCATCCCCCTCAACAGTAATGGTATATTCCTGCTGTCTCCTGACTTCCAATCAACTTATGAAACCTCTCTCCTAATTCTAGAAGGTATGTTAAGAGAAAATGTGAATATTGATGAGATACAGTTTGGGTTTATGTCAGGCAAAGGGACCACAGATGCCATATTCATTGTTTGACAGTTTCAGGAAAAAATATATAGGAAAGAAAAGGGAACTGTACTTTGTTTTTGTTGATTTGGAGAAGACCTTTGACAGAGTCCCTAGAGAGGTGGTGACGTGGGCAATGAGAAAGATTGGGATCAAGGAGTGGCTGGTTAGGGTGGTTATGGCCATTTATGTGGGTGCTTACACCCAGGTAAGTGTGAATGGAAATTTGAGTGACAAGTTTTCCAAGAATGCTGGTGTGCACCAGAGGTCAATTTTGAGCCCCTTGTTGTTTATCATGGTACTTGAAACCCTCTCATGTGACTTCAGAAATGGACTCCCGTGGGAGATGATGTATGCTAATGATCTGGTGTTGATTACAGAGAATGAAAGGAAGGCGGAGGAAAGATTTGGGAAGTGCAGAGATGGTATGAAACACAAGGGCTCAAAGTAAATGCAGATATTACTAAAGTGATGGTGTATAGGGCTGGTGGCAGTACTGTCAAAGAAGAGGGAGAGTGGCCATGTGAGCTCTGCCACAAGGGCGTGGAAAGTAATTCCATCTTGTGCAGTCTGTGATAAGTGAGTGCATAAGATATGTAGTGGTACTAGAGGTAGACTGCAAGATAATGCTGATTTCACGTGTGCCGTGTGTCGGGTAGAGCAAGTGAAGATTGTCAGGCATGGAAGGACTGACCTTGTTGGTGAGTCTCTCGAGTATGTAGAAGAGTTTTGTTATTTGGAAGACATGTTATGTGCTGGAGGTGGGGCTGAAGCTAGCTCTGTGGCTAGAGTGAGGAGTTGTTGGAAGAAATTCAGTGAGCTGTTGCCTCTCCTGACACTGAGAGAGCTTTCCCTCTGTGCTAAGGACCTCTGTATGTGTCATGTGCCAGGAGTGCAATACTGTATGGTAGTGACACTTGGGCAGCAAAGGAAGAGGATATTTGCAGGCTTAAACATACAGAAATGACAATGAGTGGGTGGATGTGCAGTGCGTCCTTGAACGCGAGGCCTTGGGGGGCTAGGTTTATGACTGAAGAGTTGAGAGCAAGGATGGGACTGGAGTGTGTTGTTGTGATGAGGAGGTGCTGACTGAGATTGTCTGGACATGTGGAAAGGATAGGAGCTGACAACTGGGCGCAGAAAGGGATGTGTAAACGTTGGGGGTAGGGTTGCGAGAGGCAGACCAAAGAAGAGCTGGGATGAGGTCAAAGAGTGTGACCTCAGGGATAGGGGACTGCATAGGGAAGTTGCCAAAGATCTAGCAGCATGGATATCACTAGCACTCAGAAATTTTATGCTATCCTTAACTATGCTATACCTAGATCTAGGTTTGGCTGCAATTATTTGGAGAGGGAACAAAATGGTGAAAATTCCAAACCTGAACACTGACAGAAGAGCCAAACCCTCCTGTTTTGTGCCCATTTTGGGCCTGTCTGAACCTGAATCCCTGGGTTACCCACAGCACATCCTACCAACTCAGTTGCCTGGCCAAAGATACAATTCCCTACATCGTCATCTGGGAAGAAAGCATACAATGAATGGATGAGAAATAGGGGCGTGGAAGAAGTTGAGAGGCGGAAGAGGGAGTTATATGTAGAAAGGAAGAGAGAGGTGAAAAGATTAGTAAGAGAGAGTAAGAAGAGAGTGGATGAGGAATTTGGAAGGAATTTGAGTGTAAAGTGGAGGGACTGTAAGAAAATGTTCTGGAAAGAGGTGAAAAGAGTAAGACAGGGTGGAAGTGAAGTTAGCAGGGGAGTGAAAGATAATAATGGTAGATTACTAGTGGAGAAGGGAGAAAAAGTGAGCAGATGGAGAGAACACTTTAAGGAATTGTTGAACGTAGAGGATGGAAATAATGCGAGTATAAGTGGCTGGGGAATGGCTGGGAGAAGGAGGGAAGTGAGAAGACAGGAAGAAATCAGTAGGACAGAAGTTGTGGAAGCAATGAAGAAAGTTAAATCGGAGGAAGCCCCAGGAATTGATGGAGTGTGTGGTGAAATGCTGAAGCATGGGGGAGAGATAGTAGTAGAATGGATGTGGACGATGTGCAGATTGGCCTGGGAGGAAGGTAGAGTCCCGGAGGATTGGAAGTCAGGTATAATTATTCCCTTGTAAAAAGGAGAAGGGGAAAAAGAAGTGTGTGGTAATCATAGGGGCATATGTCTTCTTAGTATAATAGGAAAAGTGTATGGTAGGATACTTATTGACAGAGTTAGAGAAAGAACAGAGAAATTAGTTGGAGAAGAACAGGGAGGCTTTAGGAAGGGAAGAGGTTGTGTAGATCAGATATTCATTCTTAGATCTTTAGTGGAAAAATTTCTAGAGAAGGGAAAGAAGTTGTATGCGGCTTTCATGGATTTGGAGAAAGCATATGACAGGGTGGATAGACAAGGATTGTGGAAAGTGTTAAGAATATATGGAGTAGATGGGAAGTTGTTGAATGCTGTGAAGAGCATGTACGATGGTGCAAAGGCTGCAGTGCGTGTGGATGGTGAACTAAGTGAATTTTTCTCTTTGAAAGTTGGTTTGAAACAGGGATGTGTCATGTCTCCATGGCTGTTCAATCTGTACATGGATGGGGTAATAAAAGAGGTACAAGGTAGGGTAGTGGATGTTGGAGTGGCCCTGGTCAGAGTGGATAGTGTTTGGAAACTCCCTGTACTGTTGTTTGCAGATGATACTGTGTTGTTGAGTGAACACGAAGGGGAGCTACAAGGCTTGGTGGACAAGTTTGGGAGAGTGTGCAAGAAACGGAATCTAAAGGTGAATGTAGGGAAGAGTAAAGTGATGGTCTTTGAGAGAGGTGAAGTCAGTGAATGTACAGCGAGGTTCGATGGTGAGGAATTGGAAAATGTGAGTACGTTTAAGTACTTGGGTAGTGTGATGAGTAAGGATGGAGGTTTGGAGGGTGAAGTGCTTGAAAAGGTACAGCAGGGAAGAAAGGTTGCTGGTTCTTTGAAAGCAGTGATAAGAAACAGGGAAGTGAGCATGGAGGTGAAAAAGTTACTACATGACAGTATTGTGATACCAACTCTAACGTATGGAAGTGAAGCTTGGACGTTGATGGAAGGACACAAGTCAAGAGTGAGAGCAGTGGAAATGAGTTATTTAAGAGGAGCCTGTGGAGTCACATGGAGAGAAAGGCTGACGAATGAGGATATAAAGGAGTGTTGTGGTGTGGATGTGATAGGAAGCGTTATGAGAACACACTGAGGTGGTTTGGCCATGTGGAGAGGATGGAGGGTGAAAGACTGACGAAGAGAGTGTATGTGAGTGAGGTGGAGGGGGGAAGAAGGAGGGGGAGGCCGAGGATGAGATGGAGGGATGGGGTGGAGAGGTATATGAGAGAGGGGTGTGTGAGTTGGGAGGAGGGCAGTGAAATGGCGGGGGACAGGGCGACTTGGAGGCGATTTGTTTGTGGCCACCCCAAACGGGATTAAGGCGTCTGGCAATAGATAGAGATAGATAGAAGATTAAATAACTAAAGCTAACACTGATTTGAACTAATACACATCTGGTCCACAGGTCGTGCTGGAGTCTGCTGCCTTGACGCTGCTTCCTTGCCACACTGGTCATACCCTGCTGAAGTTTGGTCTGCCCTGCCGTGAGAAGCCTGACGGTGGTGTGGTGTCTTCCCCTACTCTGAGATGCCTGGTGGTGTGGTGGTGGTGGCGGCGGCGGCGGCGGCAGGGTGTCGTGTCTTCCTCAGCCGTGAGATTACTTGCTGCTGCTGCTGGTGATCTGCCCTGACCTGCCGAGAGAAGCCTGGTGGTGATGGTGTGATCTGCCTTGCAAGTCCAGGATGTTCTGTGGACAAATGCTACTTTTGAATATATATTTTATATTGCTGTCTCTGTTAATGTATTCTATACTGAAGTATTAATAATGAAAACTTAAATTTTCTGTCTTGTTTCATTACCTTTTTAACTGTGGCTTTGACTTAATATAGGTGATAAGTATATTGCGCTCTGCAGTCTTGTGTGTTGTGGGGACGGCTTTTGTGATGAGCTAAGACATTCTGATCGCTTCACCAAATTACTGCTCAGCCGTGTGATCAGTGGACATAAAAGATTATACAATACAATGATATACAGCTAAGCATAAAAAAGGTTATGGGAATTCTCCACCATGCAATCAATGGACCTAAATTAAAGCCTATATTATAAAGCTAAGCCTGAAGAGGGTTGTGGGAAGTAGATAATGATGCAGGGTAGACACTGGTAATGTTCACTGAGCCGTGCCCGCAACACACAAGAACTGGGTGGCGTAATATATGGACCACTTTGTATAATGAGAGGCCATAAGTGTGTGCTGACCCACAAACTTGCCATCAATGCCCCGTCATAACTATTACTGTGTCTTGTAGGAAGCACAAAGAAAACAGGCCACAGAATACCTCCTTGTCTCTCGTTCCTCCTACACAGACATACACGCCTTTCACTTTAACTTGACACAGAGTTTCATTTAAAGCATATGAGAATGTCATGCAGATCAGTAGCAGAAACAGCCAATACTACAGCCCAACATCCTTTCCACGGCACTCATTCGTGACTACCATCATATTCTAATGATAACTATCGCTACTACTCGGTAAACCGTATGGAATCTATAAGCTATCTGTCTATCCATCTATCTATAGCCAGACGACTTAATCCCGTAAGAGGTGGCCACAAACAAGTCGCCTCTATGCCACCCTGTCCCCCGTCATTATGCATCACTTCCCCTAATTCACACCCTCTCTCATATACATCCCAACTCCATCCTCCACTTATAAGTAATACATTAAAACAACCGTGAATTACTGCCGCACAAGCTAAGCCGTAATCATATCCAACACAAACACGAAGGAGCTTTAAAGAACAGAAAACAATACCTTGATAGCAGAAGACACTAAGACCACAAGTACTGACAGCCTACACCAAGAAACATAACTAATTTCAGTCAGAGACTAAGTGAATATGATAGGCACACAGTTCATCACTTCAGCTCAAGATCCGTCCCACCTTTGTAACCTTATGTTTCATCATCCTCTTCACAAACAAAATCGAACAACCGCCCAACACTACACAGAGTATCTTTGCAACATATCCCCTCCTCCACCCGACTTTACACTTCCCAGATACATTCACAAACTCACAAACACCCCAGCCAGCCAAAACTTTCTGCCAAACACATACATAAACACACAGACACCCCAGCCAGCCAAAACTTTCTATACCAAACACATACATAAACACACAGACACCCCAGCCAGCCAAAACTTTCTATACCAAACACATACATAAACACACAGACACCCCGGCCAGCCAAAACTTTCTATACCAAACACATACATAAACACACAGACACCCCAGCCAGCCAAAACTTTCTACCAAACAGCATCCTTCATGTGCCACCACCAGACATACACCCTCCAGACACTACCGAACCCAGAGACACGAGTACACCAACCTTCCCTGCCACAATACTAACACAAAATATAACACACATACAATCCCCTGTGCTCATACTGCAAAGTGGCACCCCCACACCACAGCACACCCACTCACTTCCTGCACCACACCACCACAACACAGACAATCCTTCAATATAACACAGGGTTCACATCCAGAGGAGCCTAAGATGTAACAAGAACAACAACAACAACTCAGGCCAAGTTAAAGTGAAACGAGTCTAGTTACGAAAGGAAAATTATTTCAAGTTATTTTGTAAGCGCTTCGGGTACACAAAGTTACAAGGCCACAGGGAACGAACTGCGTACCGAGGGTGTAATACTACGGCGGCTTAGGGGGCTTTATACCACCTTTTCTTCAGTGATTTATTGTTCAATCGAGCGAGCGTAGAGAGAAAGCAAGCGAGAACACTATGTGACATGGTATAATAGGGTGGCAGAGAAATGCGCCAAGACTGTGTTGTCTAGGGAACTATTAAAGCCACAACGGATCTATGGACATCATTAGAAACCTAGTAAAAAAATAACAGGAGTTACTTGAGGGACTTTTCTCAAAATTTGCCGAGCCAGTTCTGATCAAAGGGAAATAAAAGTACCAAACTGAGCACCAGAACCGAGTTATTCTGGAAGTTAAAAGCTACTGCAGATCTGTTCAGACAGCTGGAAAGCTTATCAAGAAGCAATTGGTACTACATAAGTTAAATAGACTTAGCTTTTAACATCAAGCGAGATGGATGGATGGACGGATGGGTGGATGGATGGATCGATGGATGGATAGGTGAATGTGGAATCGTGGATGCTTGGACCGATGGTAGAGTTCCTGCTGTTTTGTCCTGTCCTTCCACCTGCCGACAAAAATCATCATCAATATCATCATCATTATAATCATCATCATAATCATCATCATAATCATCATCATCATCGTAGTTGTCGTCCTCATTACCACCATCATCATCATCATTATTTACACCGTCATTCTCATTATCATTACCATTCTCATCATCATCATCATCATCATCAACATCATCATCTTCATCTTCATCATATTATCATCATCACCTACCTATTTATCTATATCGGTTTACCTATAGCCAGACTCCTTAATCCCGTAAGGGGTGGCCACAAGCAAATCGCCTTCATGATGTACTGTCCTCTACCATTTAGCTCAAGTATCGCACTCATATGTTTCTACTCTTTCCCTCCATCTCATCGTCGGTCTCCCCATCCCCCTCTATCCTTCCAGCTAACTCATGTGCACTCTTCTAGTCATTTTCTTATTCGCCATCCTCTCCACATGGCCAAACCATCTCGAAGTGTTTCTCTTAACACTTTCAGTCTCATCCACATCAGCATCACAACGCTCCTTCATCTGCCCATTTGTCTGTCTGTCTCTCTATGAAACACCACATGCTCCTCTCAAGTAGCTCATTTCCACCGCTCTCACTCTTGACTTGTGTCCTTTCAACAAGATCCAAGCTTCACTTCC
>NC_137047.1:75397-85397 GCF_032717465.1 Coenobita brevimanus | reverse complement strand
CTGTTGTTCTGAGGTATGATAACAGAAAATAAAATAATCGTGTAGATGTTATGTACTGATGCACTCTCTCCACGGAGTCTGCCACTGACCTACCGTTTATTGCTTGTTCGACACAAGGCTTCGAAACTGATGAGCCTCTCGCTCGGGCATGACGGCTGACTGAACCTTTATCCTTGTCTTGTACCCCTGACCTTTTACAGAATGCTATAAAAAAACAAATTACTTCATCATAACCTAACTCAAAGTCTAATGACAGAGATGATCTGCTCGCTTGACTTCCCCGCGCACCTTTTGTGACACCACTGATTAAGTCGGGGTGGGCTTCCTATTCAGAGAAAGCAGTAAAATGGATGGGTAACTGTGAAAAATTAGTCACTGTCCGCTGACTCCTCCTGCTTGGATTCCAGCGACAACGTTCCCGAGTTCGTAAGGGTTTGTATAGAATGATAAATTCAATATCTAAATAAAGAAATAAGATAATCTGCTGACTTTTCCTTATAATCTTGCTAACAGACAGGCAGGCAGACAAAGGCAGACAGGCAGGCAGTCAGGGAGGCAGAAAAGGCAGACAGGCAGGCGGTCAGCCAGGCAGACAGACTGATAGACAGATATATAAACCTGGCCAAACACATAGCTTCATCGAGCTTTCTCGGTTGACTGTAATAACATCCACTATAATATAACAACGATTTTTTTTTTTCTGATCGCTTTTCTGATTACATATTTTGTTTTCAGTCATACTCGTACCAGATCACGTCAGTTAACAATAATGTGCGTATTTGAGGATTAATAAAGCTTTAGTTTCACTCTGTATATGAGAAAAAAAGGCAGTGAAAATATCAACAGTACCCCCATTAGTCTCATACCGCAGCCTTCTCCCATTCGCCTCTGTCTACGTTTTTTCCTTTAACCATTCTTATCCCCAAATGGAGAGTTGTGGCAGACTCCTGTATTCCATAAACTAGCATGTTATTCGTTCTACGTACAGAGTATTATGCGAAAATCTTGCATGTCACCGGCCACGAGATTTTAGGTAGACAGATTTTGAAGTGATGTTGGGTGTTGGAACTCTCCATCTTGACTGCTTTTGGGCTGGGAGTTTACTGTTAATAGTAGTCGTAGTAGTAGTGTTAGCAGTAGTAGTAGTAGTAGTAGTAGTTTGAGAGATCAGGATTCCAGCCTTCATTGACGAATAGTATGGAACCTTCAGGCTAGAAATTTACGGTAGAGTTACGACATGTGAGAGGTGTCTGACTTGACCGGTTCCTTTTAATTCAATAAACGACATTTTGAGCATTATCTCAGCTCTTGGTATCTCTGCACTTCTAAGCTTTCAAAGTTTTCCAACCAGATTTTCATATAGTAACTTGTCTTAAGGTTACTACTGAGCCGCCATGACTAACTTAGATTTTTTTTTTTTTTTTTTATGCGAGGAAGAAGGAACCAAAGGCCATGAGCCCGCAGTAACAGTTCCCTCCAAGAGAAAAACAAAATACAATAGAGAGCCAAATTCAAGATCCGATCATTTTGAGGTGCCTGGACACACTGCGTTTGAAAGACTGGAGATCATAGGCAGGAGGAAATACAGACAGAGGGAGACAGTTCCAGAGCTGACCTGTTGCATGAATGAAAGACTGGGAGTAACGGTTAACTCTTGCATTAGAGAGTTGGACAGAAAAGGGATGAGAGTTTGCTGCCAGACGGGTGCTACGCGCC
This sequence comes from Coenobita brevimanus, assembly GCF_032717465.1. Taxonomy (NCBI): domain Eukaryota; kingdom Metazoa; phylum Arthropoda; class Malacostraca; order Decapoda; family Coenobitidae; genus Coenobita; species Coenobita brevimanus. Next base: position 83,681 of record NC_137047.1, on the reverse strand, counting down.
CGTCGTAGAGGTGGAGGAATGCAAGCAGACAGTTCAGAGGAGCAGTGACCATTAAAGTAGCGATAGAAAAGAGATAAAGATGCAACAGTGCGGCGAAGAGACAGAGGTTGAAGGGAGTCAGTAAGAGGAGGAGAGTTAATGAGACGAAAAGCCTTTGACTCCACCCTATTGAGAAGAGCTGTATGTGGGGAGCCTCCCCACACATGAGAGTTGTACTCCACACAGGGGCGGATAAAACCCCTGTATAGAGTCAACAATTGTGCAGGGGTAAAGAAAGAGCGGAGTCGGCTTAGCACACCCAATCTCTTGGAAGCAGATTTTACAAGAGATGTAATATGATCTTTCCAAGATAAGTCCCGAGTAAATGAAACCCCAAGCATGTTCAAGGATGATGCAGGATTAATCTGAATATTATTAAACATTAGTGGGTATACCTGTGGAAGATTTTGTCGGGTTGATAGGTGTAAGAACCGAGTCTTAGAAGCATTAAAGACAACCATATTATTTTTACCCCAGTCAGAGATATGAGCCAAGTCAGACATTAGGTGTGCCATAGCCTCATCCCTTGTTTCTTGAAGTAACTGTTGAGATGGGCGTTGCGGGAACCGAATGGAAAGGTGAAGGGTGGAGTCATCAGCATATGAGTGGATAGGGTTAGATGTACAGCTTAGAAGATCATTGATGAATAAAAGGAAGAGAGTTGGTGATAGGACAGAGCCCTGAGGAACACCACTGTTGATAGATCTAGGAGAAGAACGATGGCCGTCTACGACAGCAGCTATAGAACGACCAGAAAGGAAGCTAGCGATGAAGGTACAGATAGAAGGATAGAAACCGTAGGAGGGCAGTTTGGAAATTAAAGATTTATGCCAGACTCGATCGAAAGCCTTTGAGATGTCAAGTGCAATGGCAAAGCTTTCGCCAAAGTCCCGAAAGGAGGATGACCAGGAGTCTGAAAGGTAGGTGAGAAGATCGCCAGTGGATCGTCCCTGACGGAACCCATACTGACGATCGGAAAGAAGGTTGATAGGAAAGATGCCTTAAAATTTTTTTATTAAGAATTGACTCGAAAACTTTTGAAATACAGGACGTTAAAGCAATTGGACGATAGTTGGAGGGTTGGGAGTGGTCACCCTTCTTTGGGACTGGCTGAATGAGAGCAAACTTCCAGCAAGAAGGAAAGGTACAAGTTGACAGACAAAGGCGAAATAGTTTGCCTAGGCAGGGTGTAAGCACAGAAGCACAGTTTTTGAGAACAACAGGAGGGACCCCATCAGGCCCATATGCCTTGTTAGTACTGAGGCCAGTAATGGCAGAAAATACATCAACTGAAGAAATTTTAATGTCAGCCATGAGGAAGTCAGAGGGGGAAGTGATGGAGGAACAGCACCGGAATCGTCTAAGGTGGAATTGGAGGAGAAAGTCTGTGCGAAGAGATCTGCTTTATCAGTAGAAGAAATAGCTACAGAACCATCAGAGTAGAAAAGAGGAGGGAAGGATGATGAGGTAAAGTTGTTAGAAAGATTTTTGGCAAGGTGCCAGAAGGAGCGGGAAGAATTCGAGTTGGAGAGTTGAGAGCATTTAGTATGGATGAAATTATTTTTAGTAGAGCGAAGAACAGACTTAGCACGATTCCGGGCAGAAACGTAAAGATTATGTGATTCAGGGGTGGGTTGGCTCCGGTACCTTTTGTAGGCCTTCTCCTTGTTGCGGACAGCATTAGAACAAGCGTGATTAAACCAAGGCTTTCTTGCGTTAGTCAAAGGATATGAGAAAGGAATGTATGCTTCCATGCCCGAGAGAATAACCTCCGTAATGCGCAAGGCACACTCAGATGGCTCACGGCCATGGAAGCAATAATCATTCCAGGGAAAATCAAAGAAGTACTGCCTGAGGGCCTCCCAGTCCGCAGCTCCAAAATGCCAGAGACGACGTTTCCCTGGAGGGTCCGCAGGCCATACTGGAGCGATAGGACAGGTTAAGGTAATAAGGTTGTGATCGGAGGAGCCCAACGGAGAGAAAAGATTAACAGAGTAAGCAGAAGGATTAGTTGTGAGGAAGAGGTCAAGTATGTTGGAGCTCTCTCCAAGGCGGTCAGGGATACGGGTAGGGTGCTGTACAAGCTGCTCTAGGTCATTAAGGATAGAAAAGATGTAGGCTTGTTCACCAGGTGGATCCGTGAAAGGAGAGGAGAGCCAAAGGTGGTGGTGAACATTGAAATCTCCAAGAATGGAGATTTCAGAGAAAGGAGAAATGGACAGAATGTGTTCCATCGTAGAAGTAAGATAGTCGAAGAATTTTTGATAGTCTGTAGAATTAGGGGATAAGTAAACAGCACAGATATATTTAGTCAGAGAATGACAGGAAAGCCGAAGCCAGAGAGTGGAGAATTCAGAAGAATCAAGTTCAGGAACACGAGAGCAAGATAAGTCGTTGCGTATGTATACACAACAGCCACCTTTGGCTTTGAAATGAGTATAGAGAAAGTAGGAGGATACAGAAAAGGGTTTGCTGTCAGTTGCCTCAGACAGCTGAGTCTCCGTTAGAAAAAGAAGGTGAGGTTTAGAGGAGGAGAGGTGGTGCTCAACAGAGCGAAAGTTAGATGAAAGGCCGCAAATGTTGCAGAAATGAAGAAGAAGAGAGTCAGACAGTGGTTCCAGGCACCTCGAGTCGTCACCGGGAGAGGGGCAGATGGCGGGGGCATTTATGGTCCCCCCCCCCTGGGGACTCCGAGGCTGGGTGAATTGACGCCATTTTGGTAAATTTTGAATAGGAAGTGTAGTGTGTACTGTGCATGTAGTTTGGTGAAGATAGATAGAGAAATTTGTACTGGAGAGCATGCTGGCCTACTCTCTGTGTAACTGAGACACTGAAAAAGTTCTGCAAAGGGGGATGGTCAGGAAATAGTCCTGAGGGCTGATGAAACGGGAGCTCCAGCACTCCCTGTCATCAGCTTTCCATCCACCTCGGGAGTACTGCCCTGCTCGACTGGTGCTACAGTCTACCAACATATCCAGTACTCCAATGCTAGGGAGGCCATGTGGGGTGCTTTTGGTCATGTCTGTGTTCGCTGGCTTTGGTTTGTTCTTAAATTCTGGTATCCTTAGTTAACTCATTATGTACTCAAAGCATTTTCACAGGATGCTTACCTAATTATACTTGTTATTAACGGCTAATATTTAAGCCTGTTAACATTTCAAAAGGGTAATTACACAAGATACCAGTTATTTATTTGATGACATGCTCAGGTTAGGAAAGAAACTCAGACATAATTGTATTTCACGTTTATTTGTATCAACATCTACACTTCGTTGCTTTGGAAAGATAATGTTAGGTCGTTTCGAAGACTGGTGAGTAGAGAGGGACTGACGGGGATGTGTGGTGGTGTGGGGCGGGATATTGTGACACACTGCAGAAAAGAAATGCCACATAGCTCTCTGTTCGTTGCTCATGTTACTGGCCCCTCGACACCCATGCGAAAGGAATAATACTCGTATCTTAGTTAACGGTCACTGCCACTGATTTATCGTATTAAATAAAGTCGTCTTGAGATAGTATGAATAAAATAAAAAAGTATGATCCAGGATTCACTGGGGTAATCATATCACAACCAGGGTCTTCTATGCCATATTCTACTGCATGTGACTTTGGAGACATTGTGAGGTGTGGATATGTGGAAGTGCAGCTATGTGCAGGTGTGCGTGTGTGTGTGTGTGTGTGTGTGTGTGTGTGTGTGTGTGTGTGTTGCGAGGTGCCTGTGTGTTACCATGGCAACCTCCCGACACCATCACAGTTACATACACACATTTCCTCACCAGCAAGTTCCACTAGAGAGTACTATGTGTGTGTGTGTGTGTGTGTGTGTGTGTGTGTGTGTGTGTGTGTGTGTGTGTGTGTGTGTGTGTGTGTGTGTGTGTGTGTGTGTGTGTGTGTGTCTGTGTCTGTGTGTGTGTGTCTGTGTGTGTGTCTGTGTGTGTGATGTCGACACAAGCATTGGAGATCAAGTCTGGATGCAGTTTCGTAACATTGAGGGTGTGTTGTTTGGCTTCTGTTATATTCCTCCATGTGACTCCCCGTATTACTCCCACGATTTATTTGCCTCAATCCAAGTAAAAGTAAATTCTAGGTACACATATAAAGGATACATCATAATTGGTGACATGAATGCTAGATTTGCGAAAAGTGTGAGGCAATTATTGTCGATAGCGGAGATACCTAATGTAAATGATATGTCATACCCAGTGATTCACGATGATGTAAACAGGGCTAACGATAACGCTGAATTGTTGTTTACTATATGTATTGATAACAGATTGGTTGTCATTAATAACCTCATGTATGCTGACAAACATTTTCCTGGTGATAAAACATATCGGAGACGCGGCACCTGGGTTTCGAAGGTGGATACATGTGTGGCGTCACCGTCTCTGATAGACTATATGAGTGATTTTTCTGTGTTAAGGCGGGGTGACCTCCCTTCCGATCATGCCCCCATTACAGTAACAGTTACGTGTTCAGGCGTAGATTTGGACAGTCTCATGACGAGGGTGGGGTCGCTAGGGGATCACGCAGCCCTTCATGGAAATGCTGGCAAGACTTGTTTAATGAGAAAGTCACTCAGATTTAACAGAATCAACAAAGAAGCATTTGTGAATAATATTATGCAAAGAGTACCTAATGAAGATTATGTAAATGTTGAAGCTTTTGAGAAGCGCATCACTGACGCTTTATACTCGTGTGTGGAGGACAATGTAGGCAGGGTAGACAGAGCAGTAGAGATAGGTGGTAGCAATCTTGGTAGGTGGGAGAGGCTGCTGGATGACGCTGATGACGCAAGAGTGTGGAGAGCAATTGATTGGAAAGGAGACTTTAACATGGACAGACCTGAAGAAATCTTGTGCCCCAGTGATGAGGATTTTACATTCCATTTTGAGTCTGTGCTGAACAGAGAGGATGTGAACAATGAGGTTGTAGATGAGGTGACAACTGATGTCACTATCCCCGTACTGGATGAGCCCATCTCGCCCGCACAGGTGCACCAACAAGTAAAGAAAATAAAGCCTGATAAAGCGTGTGGGCCAGACGGTCTCCCCCCGGGTGTGTTGACTCTACTCCCAGCGCAGTGGATACTTGCTATTACAACGTTATTTAACAATGTGTTTTTCTCTGGTTTGTATCCTAGCTCATGGAAGAGGGCAAAAATGTTCACTATTTTTAAGAAGGGAAACAGAGGAGACCCTAATAATTATAGGGGAATCAGTGTCATAAATTGCATAGCTAAACTATATGACATGGTGTTATGTGAGCGGTTAGGAAGATGGTTTATTCCTTTCAGGGAACAGGCAGAAGCGCAAAAGAACCGCGGCTGTACGGAACATATAGTTACTTTGCGCCTCCTTATTGATACTGCAAAGAGAAAGAAACTAAAACTTTTTGTAACATTTATAGATTTTTCTAAAGCGTATGATTTAGTTCTCATCGTCACACAGCATCCCTACCCTACTGCCTGTATCCTGATCTCTTTAACAGCATCCTTACCGATCATCCAACATCCTGATCAAGCTAACACGTCACTACATCCTTGCCAGCATCCCTACCCTGCTGTCTACATACTTACCTCTCCTAGCATCCCTACCTGTCATCCAGCATCCCTACCAAGCTGACACTGCTCTTGCTCTCTGTCAGCATTCCTACCACTCTGCCAGCATCCCTAGCCCGAGACTAGCATCCGTATCTCACTCTTAGCGTCACGATTCACCAGTAGTATTAGCGGAAGTAGTTGTAGTAGTAGCAGTGGTATTAATTTTGGTTTAGTTGCTGTTGTAGTAGTAGCAGCAGCAGCAGCTGTAGTAATATAACCTTATGATTTGTTGCAATACTTGTCGTGCCAGTAGTAGTTGAAGTAGTAGTGTTGATTGTGGTGGTTGTAGTGGTACTGTCAGCAAGAGAAGCGGAAATACCGGTAACGAATGGCGTACGTGTGCTGAGAATGAGACATTGGATGCAGGAAGAAAGGTATGGATGCTGGGAGATGGGGTATGAATGGTGGGAGAGAGGTAGGGATGCTGGGACATAGGTAGGGGTGCTTGGAGATGGGTAGAGATGCTGGTTGAAGGGTGATGGTGCTGGGAGATGGGTTGGGATGCTGGGAGATGGGCAGGGATGCTGGGAGGTCAGTAGTGAAGCTGAGAGATAGGTGGGAATGCTGATAAATCTGTAGAGATGTTAATATATGGATAAGGATGCTGGCCGGTAGGGAGGTTGGGAGATGAGTGGGGATGCTGATAAATCGATTGAGATGCTAAGATATGAGTGGGGTTGCTGGTAGACCGTTAGGGAGGCTGGGAGATGGGTGGGGATGCTAGTGGATCGGTAGAGATACTGGGAGTTGGGTGGAGATACTGGTAGATCAGGAGGAATGATCGGTAAAGAAGTAGAGAGCTAAGAGAAAGACACTGATCTTAGGAAATGGAAACAGATGCTGGGAGATGGGTAAGGATGCTAGGAATGGGTCGGATGCTGAGAGAGGGGATGGCTTGCAGGGAGAGGGGCTGCGATAGTGAGGGAGTTATTTTAGAATATGAGCTGGATACTGAGGACTTTCTATTTACACATTTCTAGTATTAATTTGGGAAATCACGGATTAATGGGGGTAACTAATATGAAATAATGAAGAGCTGGTCCATCCATTGTTTAATTTATGTCCTTCACCTGATCCTACCCTAATCCCCTGCGTGTGATCAAATAATCTCTTCTAATTTTGGACGTATTCTATAATTCGAATGAAGAACAAAAATAATGCTGATATGATACTCATTTACACCTATGAGGGTCACAGAATCCTTCATCCTACGCATTCCCAAGCTCAGTTTGTATTATTTTTATCCATTTGGAACATTCACAATTTATATAACACTTTGTGAAACTTCGATGACCTTCATATAGCGGTCTTCGTTGAAAGAATCACCGAGAAAACGACATTCTGTGTTGTTTTGTATTATCTCTGACCCCGGAATTCAGCGTTTTACGGCATATCAGCGTTTGCATGCTATTCCTTCTCAATAGGACAAGATCCCTTCCTTCAGTTGTGCTGCACGCTGATTCGTCGGCGATGATATCATTGTGCTGCCCATTCATTGGTTCACGATGATGTCACGATGGCCTCCATACCCTGACCCCTCCTACCAGTCACACCACAGTGGAAATCGAATGGCGTTTTAATTTTGCGACCCTGCCAATCTTCACTTATTACTATGACATACTACTGAAAACGTTATTTCCATGTTTTTAACGGCACTCTCGTATATAGAAAATTATAGAAACCAGACTAAAGAAATCGAATGAATTCGAAAACTGATATTAAAATAGTTTGGTAGGAAGGCATCAAAACTTCACACCCTCACACCACTGAACAAGCCCTTATACATCTCATCCAGCATCACAGTGCATCTTATATGCATCACACATGCTCATTTCCTAAGTCTAAAGATCGTCCAGTTGCAAATTCACATGAATTTCGCCAACAAAGAAACTTTATGGGTGGATTAGCGAAGGTAAAAAAACGTCATGAACAACCACATAACATTCACCACCATGCTTTGTGATTCGTAAACCAAAGAAAACGGTTTAGGGGGACTGAAAGAAAAGAAAACCCTCTTGGCTTCAACAAAGGCGGAAAAGTTACGCAAGCATTGACGATCATGACTGTATGACCGGTCATTCGACGATAAATCATAGCAAGAACGTCCTGATAATAATATGGTACCCATATTACAAGTATCATGGCAATTATTACTGGAAAACTTGGACTATCAACTCGTATTGCAACTACTACCCACACCGACCAATCAACGACACGAGCGTTGTGACGTCACTCGACCAATCAGCGAGCACCAGAAGTGAAGGAGGGAAGGGATCTTATGTTGTCCTGTTGAGAAGCAACCACCTGGAAAATTTTATATGCCACAAAACTCTCCATTCCGGCCGGGGCCGGAGAGAGATACCGCAAAAAAATCATGAAATGTATTTTTGACGGTCTTTTTTAACGAGCACCGCTATATTAACGTTACAGAATATTCATTGTGTGTGTTTATTAATCTTCAACATGACAAATAGATAGAAATAATATTAACAGGGCTTGGGATGGGGTAGGAATATTTTAACCAACATTATGTGTGTTGTTCTGCTGATTTGGAACACGTCCAAAATATGAGAAGATTATTGGTCACAGTCAGGGAATTAGGCAGGATCCGTCGATTGTCATGCATTAAACGAAGGACAGTCC
>NC_137047.1:27500-75297 GCF_032717465.1 Coenobita brevimanus | reverse complement strand
CTCCAAAGAGATCAACAGATTGATGGATGGTATGAGTTAAGAGATTGAGTATGTCAATGGTGGATCTTTCGTGGCGAAAACCGTATTGTCTATCACTAATTAAGTTGTTGGATTCAAGATGTTTAACAATATGCTTATTAATTAAAGTTTCAAATACCTTACCAAGAGAAGATGTGACAGCTATTGGTCTGTAATTGGAGGGGTCAGACGAACATCCTTTCTTCGGAACTGGGTGGATAATGGCTTCTTTCCATGAATTTGGGAATAAAGTAGTACGTATGCATAGTCTGAATAATTTAGCTAGGACAGAGGCAAGTTCAGGGGAACACTTTTTCAAAACAATTGGCGGAATTCCATCTGGGCCTGGAGCTTTATTGGTAGGTAAATTGTCTAGGATGGATTTTACATATCTTGTCTGTATTTTAAGTGGGGCAATTTCGGGAGAATCAAGTTCCAGTACCGGGACATTCTGGCTGGTATCATCTATGGTAGAGTTTCTGGCAAAGGTACTAGCAAAGATATCTGCTTTCCCACGTGGGTCATTTGTAATATTGCCATCTGAATATTTTAGTGGTGGAATGGAAGATGACTTGTTAAAGTTATTATTGAAAGAATTAAGAGTTGACCAGAATATTCTATTGTCATTAGGGTTGTTAAGTAGTTTTGATGCTTGCTTTTGAAGAAAGTTTAATTTAGATAGATTTATTACAGCTTTTGCATGATTTCTAGCAATTTTAAATTGGGAGAGTGATCCAGACGTTTTTTATTTTAAGTAAGAGTTATATGCTAATGACTTTTGGGCTGTTGCTCTGGCACAATTGCCATCAAACCATTTTCGTGTGAGAGGAGGGGTATGTATGCCATGAGATGGGTGTGGATGCTCTGAGGCCGGAATGGGTGCTGTTAGAGGGATTTGGATGCTGTCAGAGGCATGTGGATGCTGTGAGGAAATTGTAGATGCTGTGACAGTGGCTTGGCCATGTGGAGAGCGCGAGACTGACGAGGAGAGTTTATTTGAGTGAGTGGCAGGTGGGAGATGGAAGGGGAGACCAAAGATTAGGTGGAGGCTTCGCGTGGAGAGGTATATGTGAGAGGGGTGTGTGAGCTGGCAGCAGGGCAGTGGATGGATGAGAGACAGGGCGACATGAAGGCGATTTGTTTGTGGCCACCCCTTTCGGGTTTAAAGCGTCTGGCAATAATAAGATAGACAGACAGGGAGGGATCTGGATACTATGAAAGGGATAAGGATGGTGTGAGAAGGATTGGGTTGCCGAGGAAGGGGTAAGGGATTTTTGGAGAGAGATGCTGGGAGTGGGGTGCGGATGGTAAGAGACGGATGACAGTGCTGGGTGACAGGAGTGGATGCTAGTAGAGATAATGATTCAGACAGGAGGGTATGGATGCTTGCAGAGAGGTAAGGATGCAGACAGTAGGGCAGGGATGGTCGGGGAATGATAATTATAATCAGAGACGAGTTGGGATGTCGAGAGATGGATATGGATTATGGGAGAGGGGGAAGGATGCTGCGAATGGGGTTGTAATATTACGAGCGGGTTTGGGATGCTGTCAGTGGGGTAGGGATGCTGAGAGCGCGGTGGGGGATGCTGGGTGAGTGGTAGGGATGCTGAAGGGTTAAGATACTTGGAACAGGGTGTTATGCTGATAGATAGGTTTGGATATTGACATAGGTCATTGATACTGGAAAATACGCTGGGATTATAGAGGACTAGTTTATAGAAGTTAGTAAGTTAATGGCATGAAGTTAGTAAGTTAATGAAGGAGTTAATGACGGATTATTTAGGGTTATCAATAGAAATTTATAAAGGACTGGACTGTCCTTCGTTTAATGTATGACAATCGACGGATCCTGCCTAATTCCCTGACTGTGACCAATAATCTTTTCAAATTTTGGACGTGTTCCAAATGAGCAGAACACACATAATGTTGCTTAAAATATTCCTGCCCCATCCCAAGCCCTGTTAATATTATTTCTATCTATTTGTCATGTTGAAGATTAATAAACACACACAATGAATATTCTGTAACATTAATATAGCGGTGCTCGTTAAAAAAGACCGTCAAAAATACATTTCATGATTTTTATGCGGTATCTCTCTCCGGCCCCGGACGGAATGGAGAGTTTTGTGGCATACAAAACATTCCAGGTGGTTGCTTCTCAACAGGACAACATAAGATCCCTTCCCTCCTTCACTTCTGGTGCTCGCTGATTGGTCGAGTGACGTCACAACGCTCGTGTCGTTGATTGGTCGGTGTGGGTAGTAGTTGCAATACGAGTTGATAGTCCAAGTTTTCCAGTAATAATTGCCATGATACTTGTAATATGGGTACCATACTATTATCAGGACGTTCTTGCTATGATTTATCGTCGAATGACCGGTCATACAGTCATGATCGTCAATGCTTGCGTAACTTTTCCGCCTTTGTTGAAGCCAAGAGGGTTTTCTTTTCTTTCATTTCCCCTAAACCGTTTTCTTTGGTTTACGAATCACAAAGCATGGTGGTGAATGTTATGTGGTTGTTCATGACGTTTTTTACCTTCGCTAATCCACCCATAAAGTTTCTTTGTTGACGAAATTCATGTGAATTTGCAACTGGACGATCTTTAGACTTAGGAAATGAGCATGTGTGATGCATATAAGATGCACTGTGATGCTGGATGAGATGTATAAGGGCTTGTTCAGTGGTGTGAGGGTGTGAAGTTTTGATGCCTTCCTACCAAACTATTTTAATATCAGTTTTCGAATTCATTCGATTTCTTAGTCTGGTTTCTATAATTTTCTATATACGAGAGTGCCGTTAAAAATATGGAAATAACGTTTTCAGTAGTATGTCATAGTAATAAGTGAATATTGGCAGGGTCGCAAAATTAAAACGCCATTCGATTTCCACTGTGGTGTGACTGGTAGGAGGGGTCAGGGTATGGAGGCCATCGTGACATCATCGTGAACCAATGAATGGGCAGCACAATGATATCATCGCCGACGAATCAGCGTGCAGCACAACTGAAGGAAGGGATCTTGTCCTATTGAGAAGGAATAGCATGCAAACGCTGATATGCCGTAAAACGCTGAATTCCGGGGTCAGAGATAATACAAAACAACACAGAATGTCGTTTTCTCGGTGATTCTTTCAACGAAGACCGCTATATGAAGGTCATCGAAGTTTCACAAAGTGTTATATGAATTGTGAATGTCCCAAATGGATAAAAATAATACAAACTGAGCTTGGGAATGCGTAGGATGAAGGATTCTGTGACCGTCATAGGTGTAAATGAGTATCATATCAGCATTATTTTTGTTCTTCATTCGAATTATAGAATACGTCCAAAATTAGAAGAGATTATTTGATCACACGCAGGGGATTAGGGTAGGATCAGGTGAAGGACATAAATTAAACAATGGATGGACCAGCTCTTCATTATTTCATATTAGTTACCCCCATTAATCCGTGATTTACCAAATTAATACTAGAAATGTGTAAATAGAAGGTCCTCAGTATCCAGCTCATATTCTAATATAACTCCCTCACTATCGCAGCCCCTCTCTCAGCAAGCCATCCCCTCTCTCAGCATCCGACCCATTCCTAGCATCCTTACCCATCTCCCAGCATCTGTTTCCATTTCCTAAGATCAGTGTCTTTCTCTTAGCTCTCTACTTCTTTACCGATCATTCCTCCTGATCTACCAGTGTCTCCACCCAACTTCCAGTATCTCTACCGATCCACTAGCATCCCCACCCATCTCCCAGTCTCCCTAACGGTCTATCAGCAACCCCACTCATATCTTAGCATCTCAATCGATTTATCAGCATCCCCACCCATCTCCCAACCTCCCTACCGGCCAGCATCCCTATCCATATATTAACATTTCTACAGATTTATCAGCATTCCCACCTATATCTCAGCTTCACTACCGACCTCCCAGCATCCCTGCCCATCTCCCAGCATCCCAACCCATCTCCCAGCACCATCACCCTTCAACCAGCATCTCTACCCATCTCCAAGCACCCCTACCTATGTCCCAGCATCCCTACCTCTCTCCCACCATTCATACCCCATCTCCCAGCATCCATACCTATCTTCCTGCATCCAATGTCTCATTCTCAGCACACGTACGCCATTCGTTACCGGTATTTCCACTTCTCTTGCTGACAGTACCACTACAACCACCACAATCAACACTACTACTTCAACTACTACTGGTACGACAAGTATTGCAACAAAGCATAAGGTTATATTACTACAGCTGCTGCTGCTGCTATTACTACAACAGCAACTAAACCAAAATGAATACCACTGCTACTACTACAACTACTTCCGCTAATACTACTGGTGAATCGTGACGCTAGGAGTGAGATACGGATGCTAGTCTCGGGCTAGGGATGCTGGCAGAGTGGTAGGAATGCTGACAGAGAGCAAGAGCAGTGTCAGCTTGGTAGGGATGCTGGATGACAGGTAGGGATGCTAGGAGAGGTAAGTATGTAGACAGCAGGGTAGGGATGCTGGCAGGGATGTAGTGACGTGTTAGCTTGATCAGGATGTTGGATGATGGGTAAGGATGCTGTTAAAGAGATAAGGATACAGGCAGTAGGGTAGGGATGCTGTGTGACGAGCATGGTTTCTGGGAAAGAGGTAAGGATGCAAAGAGCAAAGTAGAGGTGCTGTCAGGATGCAAAGAGCGAAGTAGGGGTGCTGGCAGAGAGGTAAGGATGTAGACAGCAGGGTAGGGATGCTGGAGGTATGGTAATGATACTGAGAGAAGGGTATGGATGCTGAGAGAGGGGTAAGGATACTGAGAAAGGGGTCTGGATGTTGTGTGAGATGATGGGATGCTGTGAAAAAGGAAAGAATTCTGTGAGAAGGGTATGGATGGTATGTAAGTAAGGTGATTTCTCCTACAAGGATATGGACTCTGTGTGGGATGTATGAATGCTGTGAGAAGGTTGTGGATGGTGTGAGAGGAGGGGTATGTATGCCATGAGATGGGTGTGGATGCTCTGAGGCCGGAATGGGTGCTGTTAGAGGGATTTGGATGCTGTCAGAGGCATGTGGATGCTGTGAGGAAATTGTAGATGCTGTGACAGTGGCTTGGTCATGTGGAGAGCGCGAGACTGACGAGGAGAGTTTATTTGAGTGAGTGGCAGGTGGGAGATGGAAGGGGAGACCAAAGATTAGGTGGAGGCATGGCGTGGAGAGGTATATGTGAGAGGGGTGTGTGAGCTGGCAGCGGGGCAGTGGATGGATGGGAGACAGGGCGACATGAAGGCGATTTGTTTGTGGCCACCCCTTTCGGGTTTAAAGCGTCTGCCAATAATAAGATAGACAGACAGGGAGAGATCTAGATACTGTGAAAGGGATAAGGATGGTGTGAGAGGGATTGGGTTGCCGAGGAAGGGGTAAGGGATTTTTGGAGAGAGATGCTGGGAGTGGGGTGCGGATGGTAAGAGACGGATGACAGTGCTGGGTGACAGGAGTGGATGCTAGTAGAGATAATGATTCAGACAGGAGGGTATGGATGCTTGCAGAGAGGTAAGGATGCAGACAGTAGGGCAGGGATGGTCGGGGAATGATAATTATAATCAGAGACGAGTTGGGATGTCGAGAGATGGATATGGATTATGGGAGAGGGGGAAGGATGCTGCGAGTGGGGTTGTAATATTACGAGCGGGTTTGGGATGCTGTCAGTGGGGTAGGGATGCTGAGAGCGCGGTAGGGGATGCTGGGTGAGTGGTAGGGATGCTAAAGGGTTAAGATACTTGGAACAAGGTGTTATGCTGATAGATAGGTTTGGATATTGAGATAGGTCATTGATACTGGAAACTACGCTGGGATTATGGAGGACTAGTTTATAGAAGTTAGTAAGTTAATGGCATGAAGTTAGTAAGTTAATGAAGGAGTTAATGACGGATTATTTAGGGTTATCAATAGAAATTTATAAAGGACTGGACTGTCCTTCGTTTAATGTATGACAATCGACTGATCCTGCCTAATTCCCTGACTGTGACCAATAATCTTCTCAAATTTTGTACGTGTTCCAAATGAGCAGAACACACATAATGTTGGTTAAAATATTCCTACCCCATCCCAAGCCCTATTAATATTATTTCTATCTATTTGTCATGTTGAAGATTAATAAACACACACAATGAATATTCTGTAACGTTAATATAGCGGTGATCGTTAAAAAAGACCGTCAAAAATACATTTCATGATTTTTTTGCGGTACCGGCCCCGGCCGGAATGGAGAGTTTTGTGGCATATAAAATTTTCCAGGTGGTTGCTTCTCAACAGGACAACATAAGATCCCTTCCCTCCTTCACTTCTGGTGCTCGCTGATTGGTCGAGTGACGTCACAACGCTCGTGTCGTTGATTGGTCGGTGTGGGTAGTAGTTGCAATACGAGTTGATAGTCCAAGTTTTCCAGTAATAATTGCCATGATACTTGTAATATGGGTACCATATTATTATCAGGACGTTCTTGCTATGATTTATCGTCGAATGACCGGTCATACAGTCATGATCGTCATTGCTTGCGTAACTTTTCCGCCTTTGTTGAAGCCAAGAGGGTTTTCTTTTCTTTCAGTCCCCCCTAAACCGTTTTCTTTGGTTTACGAATCACAAAGCATGGTGGTAAATGTTATGTGGTTGTTCATGACGTTTTTTACCTTCGCTGATCCACCCATAAAGTTTCTTTGTTGGCGAAATTCATGTGAATTTGCAACTGGACGATCTTTAGACTTAGGAAATGAGCATGTGTGATGCATATAAGATGCACTGTGATGCTGGATGAGATGTATAAGGGCTTGTTCAGTGGTGTGAGGGTGTGAAGTTTTGATGCCTTCCTACCAAACTATTTTAATATCACTTTTCGAATTCATTCGATTTAGTCTGGTTTCTATAATTTTCTATATACGAGAGTGCCGTTAAAAACATGGAAATAACGTTTTCAGTAGTATGTCATAGTAATAAGTGAAGATTGGCAGGGTCGCAAAATTAAAACGCCATTCGATTTCCACTGTGGTGTGACTGGTAGGAGGGGTCAGGGTATGGAGGCCATCGTGACATGATCGTGAACCAATGAATGGGCAGCACAATGATATCATCGCCGACGAATCAGCGTGCAGCACAACTGAAGGAAGGGATCTTGTCCTATAGAGAAGGAACAGCATGCAAACGCTGATATGCCATAAAACGCTGAATTCCGGGGTCAGAGATAATACAAAACAACACAGAATGTCGTTTCCTCGGTGATTCTTTCAACGAAGACCGCTATATGAAAGTCATCGAAGTTTCACAAAGTGTTATATAAATTGTGAATGTCCCAAATGGATAAAAATAATACAAACTGAGCTTGGGAATGCGTAGGATGAAGGATTCCGTGACCGTCATAGGTGTAAATGAGTATCATATCAGGATTATTTTTGTTCTTCATTCGAATTATAGAATAGGTCCAAAATTAGAAGAGATGATTTGATCACACGCAGGGGATTAGGGTAGGATCAGGTGAAGGATATAAATTAAACAATTGATGGACCAGCTCTTCATTATTTCATATTAGTTACCCCCATTAATCCGTGATTTACCAAATTAATACTAGAAATGTGTAAATAGAAAGTCCTCAGTATCCAGCTCATATTCTAATATAACTCCCTCACTATCGCAGCCCCTCTCCCAGCAAGCCATCCCCTCTCTCAGCATCCGACCCATTCCTAGCATCCTTACCCATCTCCCAGCATCTGTTTCCATTTCCTAAGATCAGTGTCTTTCTCTTAGCTCTCTACTTCTTTACCGATCATTCCTCCTGATCTACCAGTATCTCCACCCAACTTCCAGTATCTCTACCGATCCACTAGCATCCCCACCCATCTCCCAGCCTCCCTAACGGTCTATCAGCAACCCCACTCATATCTTAGCATCTCAATCGATTTATCAGCATTCTCACCCATCTCCGAACCTTCCCACCGGCCAGCATCCCTATCCATATATTAACATCTCTACAGATTTATCAGCATTCCCACCTATCTCTCAGCTTCACTACCGACCTCCCAGCATCCCTGCCCATCTCCCAGCATCCCAACCCATCTCCCAGCACCATCACCCTTCAACCAGCATCACTACCCATCTCCAAGCACCCCTACCTATGTCCCAGCATCCCTACCTCTCTCCCACCATTCATACCCCATCTCCCAGCATCCATACCTATCTTCCTGCATCCAATGTCTCATTCTCAGCACACGTACGCCATTCGTTACCGGTATTTCCACTTCTCTTGCCGACAGTACCACTACAACCACCACAATCAACACTACTACTTCAACTACTACTGCTACGACAAGTATAGCAACATATCATAAGGTTATATTACTACAGCTGCTGGTGCTGCTATTACTACAACAGCAACTAAACCAAAATGTATACCACTGCTACTACTACAACTACTTCCGCTAATACTACTGGTGAATCGTGACGCTAAGAGTGAGATACGGATGCTAGTCTCGGGCTATGGATGCTGGCAGAGTGGTAGGAATGCAGACAGAGAGCAAGAGCAGTGTTAGCTTGGTAGGGATGCTGGATGACAGGTAGGGATTCTGGGAGAGGTAAGTATGTAGACAGCAGGGTAGGGATGCTGGCAGGGATGTAGTGACGTGTTAGCTTGATCAGGATGTTGGATGATGGGTAAGGATGCTGTTAAAGAGATAAGGACACAGGCAGTAGGGTAGGGATGCTGTGTGACGAGTATGGTTTATGGGATAGAGGTAAGCATGCAAACAGCAAAGTAGAGGTGCTGTCAGGATGCAAAGAGCAAAGTAGGGGTGATGGCAGAGAGGTAAGGATGTAGATAGCAGGGTAGGGATGCTGGAGGTATGGTAATGATACTGAGAGAAGGGTATGGATGCTGAGAGAGGGGTAAGGATACTGAGAAAGGGGTCTGGATGTTGTGTGAGGTGATGGGATGCTGTGAAAGAGGAAAGAATTCTGTGAGAAGGGTATGGATGGTATGTAAGTAATGTGAATTCTCCTAGAAGGATATGGACTCTGTGTGGGATGTATGAATGCTGTGAGAAGCTGTGGATGGTGTGAGAGGAGGGGTA
This sequence comes from Coenobita brevimanus, assembly GCF_032717465.1. Taxonomy (NCBI): domain Eukaryota; kingdom Metazoa; phylum Arthropoda; class Malacostraca; order Decapoda; family Coenobitidae; genus Coenobita; species Coenobita brevimanus. The sequence goes on along the minus strand of NC_137047.1, from coordinate 66,187 downwards.
TGGATGCTATGAGATGGGTGTGGATGCTCTGAGGCCGGTATGGGTGCTGCTAGATTGATTTGGATGCTTTCAGAGGCATGTGGATGCTGTGAGAAAAATGTAGATGCTGTGACAGTGGCTTGGCCGTGTGGAGAGCGCGAGACTGACGAGGAGAGTTTATTTGAGTGAGTGGCAGGTGGGAGATGGAAGGGGAGACCAAAGATTAGGTGGAGGTTTGGCGTGGAGAGGTATATGTGAGAGGGGTGTGTGAGCTGGCAGCATTGCAGTGGATGGATGGGAGACAGGGCGACATGAAGGCGATTTGTTTGTGGCCACCCCTTTCGGGTTTAAAGCGTCTGCCAATACTAAGATAGACAGACAGGGAGGGATCTGGATACTGTGAAAGGGATAAGGATGGTGTGAGAGGGATTGGGTTGCCGAGGAAGGGGTAAGGGATTTTTGAAGAGAGATGCTGGGAGTGGGGTACGGATGGTAAGAGACGGATGACAGTGCTGGGTGACAGGAGGGGATGCTAGTAGAGATAATGATTCAGACAGGAGAGTATGGATGCTTGCAGAGAGGAAAGGATGCAGACAATAGGGCAGGGATGGTCGGGGAATGATAATTATAATCAGAGACGAGTTGGGATGTCGAGAGATGGATATGGATTATGGGAGAGGGGGAAGGATGCTGCGAGTGGGGTGTTAATATTACGAGCGGGTTTGGGATGCTGTCAGTGGGGTAGGGATGCTGAGAGCGCGGTAGGGGATGCTGGGTGAGTGGTAGGGATGCTGAAGGGTTAAGATAATTGGAACACGGTGTTATGCTGATAGTTAGGTATGGATATTGAGGTAGGTCATTGATACTGGAATATACGCTGGGATTATGGAGGACTAGTTTATAGAAGTTAGTAAGTTAATGGCATGAAGTTAGTAAGGTAATGAAGGAGTTAATGACGGATTATTTAGGGTTATCAATAGAAATTTATAAAGGACTGGACTGTCCTTCGTTTAATGTATGACAATCGACAGATCCTGCCTAATTCCCTGACTGTGACCAATAATCTTCTCAATTTTTGGACGTGTTCCAAATGAGCAGAGCACACATAATGTTGGTTAAAATATTCCTACCCCATCCCAAGCCCTGTTAATATTATTTCTATCTATTTGTCATGCTGAAGATTAATAAACACACACAATGAATATTCTGTAACGTTAATATAGCGGTGCTCGTTAAAAAAGACCGTCAAAAATACATTTCATGATTTTTTTGCGGTACCGGCCCCGGCCGGAATGGAGAGTTTTGTGGCATATAAAATTTTCCAGGTGGTTGCTTCTCAACAGGACAACATAAGATCCCTTCCCTCCTTCACTTCTGGTGCTCGCTGATTGGTCGAGTGACGTCACAACGCTCGTGTCGTTGATTGGTCGGTGTGGGTAGTAGTTGCAATACGAGTTGATAGTCCAAGTTTTCCAGTAATAATTGCCATGATACTTGTAATATGGGTACCATATTATTATCAGGACGTTCTTGCTATGATTTATCGTCGAATGACCGGTCATACAGTCATGATCGTCAATGCTTGCGTAACTTTTCCGCCTTTGTTGAAGCCAAGAGGGTTTTCTTTTCTTTCACTCCCCTCTAAACAGTTTTCTTTGGTTTACGAATCACAAAGCTTGGTGGTGAATGTTATGTGGTTGTTCATGACGTTTTTTACCTTCGCTAATCCACCCATAAAGTTTCTTTGTTGGCGAAATTCATGTGAATTTGCAACTGGACGATCTTTAGACTTAGGAAATGAGCATGTGTGATGCATATAAGATGCACTGTGATGCTGGATGAGATGTATAAGGGCTTGTTCAGTGGTGTGAGGGTGTGAAGTTTTGATGCCTTCCTACCAAACTATTTTAATATCAGTTTTCGAATTCATTCGATTTCTTTGTCTGGTTTCTATAATTTTCTATATACGAGAGTGCCGTTAAAAACATGGAAATAACGTTTTCAGTAGTAAGTCATAGTAATAAGTGAAGATTGGCAGGGTCGCAAAATTAAAACGCCATTCGATTTCCACTGTGGTGTGACTTGTAGGAGGGGTCAGGGTATGGAGGCCATCGTGACATCATCGTGAACCAATGAATGGGCAGCACAATGATATCATCGCCGACGAATCAGCGTGCAGCACAACTGAAGGAAGGGATCTTGTCCTATTGAGAAGGAATAGCATGCAAACGCTGATATACCGTAAAACGCTGAATTCCGGGGTTAGAGATAATACAAAACAACACAGAATGTCGTTTTCTCGGTGATTCTTTCAACGAAGACCGCTATATGAAAGTCATCTCAACCCTTCAGCATCCCTACCACTCACCCAGCATCCCCTACCGCGCTCTCAGCATCCCTACCCCACTGACAGCATCCCAAACCCGCACGTAATATTACAAAACCACTCGCAGCATCTTTACCCCTCTCCCATAATCCATATCCATCTCTCGACATCCCAACTCGTCTCTGATTATAATTATCATTCCTCGACCATCCCTGCCCTACTGTCTGCAGCCTTACCTCTCTGCAAGCATCCATACCCTCCTGTCTGAATCATTATCTCTACTAGCATCGACTCCTGTCACCCAGCACTGTCATCCGTCTCTTACCATCCGCACCCCACTCCCAACATCTCTCTCTAAAAATCCCTTACCACTTCCTCGGCAACCAAATCCCTCTCACACCATCCATATCCCTATCACAGTATCCAGATCCCTCCCTGTCTGTCTATCTTATTATTGCCAGACGCTTTAAACCCGATAGGGGTGGCCACAAACAAATCGCCTTCATGTCGCCCTGTCTTCCATCCATCCACTGCCCTAATGCCAGCTCACACACCCCTCTCACATATACCTCTCCACGCCAAGCCTCCACCTAATCTTTGGTCTCCCCTTCCATCTCCCACCTGCCACTCACTCAAATAAACTCTCCTCGTCAGTCTCGCGCTCTCCACATGGCCAAGCCACTGTCACAGCATCTACAATTTCCTCACAGCATCCACATGCCTCTGAAAGCATCCAAATCCCTCTAACAGCACCCATACTGGCCTCAGAGCATCAACACCCATCTCATGGCATACATACCCCTCCTCTCACACCATCCACAGCCTTCTCACAGCATTCATACATCCCACACAGAGTCCATATCCTTCTAGGAGAATTCACATTACTTACATACCATCCATACCCTTCTCACAGAATTCTTTCCTTTTTCACAGCATCCCATCATCTCACACAACATCCAGACCCTTTTCTCAGTATCCTTACCCCTCTCTCAGCATCCATACCCTTCTGTCAGTATCATTACCATACCTCCAGCATCCCTACCCTGCTGTCTACATCCTTACCTCTCTGCCAGCACCCCTACTTCGCTCTTTGCATCCTGACAGCACCTCTACTTTGCTGTTTGCATCCTTACCTCTTTCCCAAAAACCATACTCGTCACACAGCATCCCTACCCTACTGCCTGTATCCTTATCTCTTTAACAGCATCCTTACCCATCATCCAACATCCTGATCAAGCTAACACGTCACTACATCCCTGCCAGCATCCCTACCCTGCTGTTTACATACTTACCTCTCCTAGCATCCCTACCTGTCATCCAGCATCCCTACCAAGCTGACACTGCTCTTGCTCTCTGTCAGCATTCCTACCACTCTGCCAGCATCCATAGCCCGAGACTAGCATCCGTATCTCACTCTTAGCGTCACGATTCACCAGTAGTATTAGCGGAAGTAGTTGTAGTCGTAGCAGTGGTATTCATTTTGGTTTAGTTGCTGTTGTAGTAGTAGCAGCAGCAGCAGCTGTAGTAATATAACCTTATGATTTGTTGCAATACTTGTCGTACCAGTAGTAGTTGAAGTAGTAGTGTTGATTGTGGTGGTTGTAGTGGTACTGTCAGCAAGAGAAGTGGAAATACCGGTAACGAATGGCGTTCGTGTGCTGAGAATGAGACATTGGATGCAGGAAGATAGGTATGGTTGCTGGGAGATGGGGTATGAATGGTGGGAGAGAGGTAGGGATGCTGGGACGTAGGTAGGGGTGCTTGGAGATGGGTAGAGATGCTGGTTGAAGGGTGATGATGCTGGGAGATGGGTTGGGATGCTGGGAGATGGGCAGGGATGCTGGGAGGTCGGTAGTGAAGCTGAGAGATAGGTGGGAATGCTGATAAATCTGTAGAGATGTTAATATATGGATAGGGATGCTGGCCGGTAGGGAGGTTGGGAGATGGGTGGGGATGCTGATAAATCGATTGAGATGCTAAGATATGAGTGGGGTTGCTGATAGACCGTTAGGGAGGCTGGGAGATGGGTGGGGATGCTAGTGGATCGGTAGAGATACTGGAAGTTGGGTGGAGATACTGGTAGATCAGGAGGAATGATCGGTAAAGAAGTAGAGAGCTAAGAGAAAGACACTGATCTTAGGAAATGGAAACAGATACTGGGAGATGGGTAAGGATGCTAGGAATGGGTCGGATGCTGAGAGAGGGGATGGCTTGCTGGGAGAGGGGCTGCGATAGTGAGGGAGTTATATTAGAATATGAGCTGGATACTTAGGACCTTCTATTTACACATTTCAAGTATTAATTTGGTAAATCACGGATTAATGGGGGTAACTAATATGAAATAATGAAGAGCTGGTCCATCCATTGTTTAATTTATGTCCTTCACCTGATCCTACCCTAATCCCCTGCGTGTGATCAAATAATCTCTTCTAATTTTGGACGTATTCTATAATTCGAATGAAGAACAAAAATAATCCTGAAATGATACTCATTTACACCTATGACGGTCACAGAATCCTTCATCCTACGCATTCCCAAGCTCAGTTTGTATTATTTTTATCCATTTGGGACATTCACAATTTATATAACACTTTGTGAAACATCGATGACCTTCATATAGCGGTCTTCGTTGAAAGAATCACCGAGAAAACGACATTCTGTGTTGTTTTGTATTATCTCTGACCCCGGAATTCAGCGTTTTACGGCATATCAGCGTTTGCATGCTATTCCTTCTCAATAGGACAAGATCCCTTCCTTCAGTTGTGCTGCACGCTGATTCGTCGGCGATGATATCATTGTGCTGCCCATTCATTGGTTCACGATCATGTCACGATGGCCTCCATACCCTGACCCCTCCTACCAGTCACACCACAGTGGAAATCGAATGGCGTTTTAATTTTGCGACCCTGCCAATCTTCACTTATTACTATGACATACTACTGAAAACGTTATTTCCATGTTTTTAACGGCACTCTCGTATATAGAAAATGATAGAAACCAGACAAAGAAATCGAATGAATTCGAAAACTGATATTAAAATAGTTTGGTAGGAAGGCATCAAAACTTCACACCCTCACACCACTGAACAAGCCCTTATACATCTCATCCAGCATCACAGTACATCTTATATGCATCACACATGCTCATTTCCTAAGTCTAAAGATCGTCCAGTTGCAAATTCACATGAATTTCGCCAACAAAGAAACTTTATGGGTGGATTAGCCAAGGTAAAAAACGTCATGAACAACCACATAACATTCACCACCATGCTTTGTGATTCGTAAAGCAAAGAAAACGGTTTAGGGGGGACTGAAAGAAAAGAAAACCCTCTTGGCTTCAACAAAGGCGGAAAAGTTACGCAAGCATTGACGATCATGACTGTATGACCGGTCATTCGACGATAAATCATAGCAAGAACGTCCTGATAATAATATGGTACCCATATTACAAGTATCATGGCAATTATTACTGGAAAACTTGGACTATCAACTCGTATTGCAACTACTACCCACACCGATCAATCAACGACACTAGCGTTGTGACGTCACTCGACCAATCAGCGAGCACCAGAAGTGAAGGAGGGAAGGGATCTTATGTTGTCCTGTTGAGAAGCAACCACCTGGAAAATTTTATATGCCACAAAACTCTCCATTCCGGCCGGGGCCGGAGAGAGATACCGCAAAAAAATCATGAAATGTATTTTTGACGGTCTTTTTTAACGAGCACCGCTATATTAACGTTACAGAATATTCATTGTGTGTGTTTATTAATCTTCAACATGACAAATAGATAGAAATAATATTAACAGGGCTTGGGATGGGGTAGGAATATTTTAACCAACATTATGTGTGCTCTGCTCATTTGGAACACGTCCAAAATTTGAGAAGATTATTGGTCACAGTCAGGGAATTAGGCAGGATCCGTCGATTGTCATACATTAAACGAAGGACAGTCCAGTCCTTTATAAATTTCTATTGATAACCCTAAATAATCCGTCATTAACTCCTTCATTAACTTACTAATTCATGCCATTAACTTACTAACTTCTATAAACTAGTCCTCCATAATCCCAGCGTATTTTCCAGTATCAATGACCTATCTCAATATCCAAACCTATCTATCAGCATAACACCCTGTTCCAAGTATCTCAACCCTTCAGCATTCATACCACTCACCCAGCATCCCCTACCGCGCTCTAAGCATCCCTACCCCACTGACAGCATCCCAAACCCGCTCGTAATATTACAACCCCACTCGCAGCATCTTTACCCCTCTCCCATAATCCATATCCATCTCTCGACATCCCAACTCGTGTCTGATTATAATTATCATTCCCCGACCATCCCTGCCCTACTGTCTGCATCCTTACCTCTCTGCAAGCATCCATACCCTCCTGTCTGAATCATTATCTCTACTAGCATCCACTCCTGTCACCCAGCACTGTCATCCGTCTCTTACCATCCGTACCCCACTCCCAGCATCTCTCTCTAAAAATCCCTTACCCCTTCCTCGGCAACCCAATCCCTCTCACACCATCCTTATCCCATTCACAGTATCCAGATCCCTCCCTGTCTGTCTATCTTATTATTGCCAGACGCTTTAAACCCGAAAGGGGTGGCCACAAACAAATCGCCTTCATGTCGCCCTGTCTCCCATCCATCCACTGCCCTGCTGCCAGCTCACACACCCCTCTCACATATACCTCTCCACGCAATGCCTCTACCTAATCTTTGGTCTTCCCTTCCATCTCCCACCTTCCACTCACTCAAATAAACTCTCCTCGTCAGTTTCGCGCTCTCCACATGGCCAAGCCACTGTCACAGCATCTACATTTTTCTCACAGCATTAACATGCCTCTGAAAGCATCCAAATCCCTCTAACAACACCCATACCGGCCTCAGAGCATCCACACCCATCTCATAGCATTAATACCCCTCCTCTCACACCATCCACAGCCTTCTCACAGCATTCATACATCCCACACAGAGTCCATAACCTTCTACGAGAGTTCACATTACTTACATACCATCCATACCCTTCTCACAGAATTCTTTCCTTTTTCACAGCATCCCATCATCTCACACAACATCCAGACCCCTTTCTCAGTATCCTTACCCCTCTCTCAGCATCCATACCCTTCTCTCAGTATCATTACCATACCTCCAGCATCCCTACCCTGCTGTCTACATCCTTACCTCTCTGCCAGCACCCCTACTTCGCTCTTTGCATCCTGACAGCACCTCTACTTTGCTGTTTGCGTCCTTACCTCTTTCCCAGAAACCATACTCGTCACACAGCATCCCTACCCTACTGCCTGCATCCTGATCTCTTTAACAGCATCATTACCCATCATCCAACATCCTGATCAAGCTAACACGTCACTACATCCCTGCCAGCATCCCTACCCTGCTGTCTACATACTTACCTCTCCCAGCATCCCTACCTGTCATCCAGCATCCCTACCAAGCTGACACTGCTCTTGCTCTCTGTCAGCATTCCTACCACTCTGCCAGCATCCATAGCCCGAGACTAGCATCCGTATCTCACTCTTAGCGTCACGATTCACCAGTAGTATTAGCGGAAGTAGTTGTAGTTGTAGCAGTGGTATTAATTTTGGTTTAGTTCCTGTTGTAGTAGTAGCAGCAGCAGCAGCTGTAGTAATATAACCTTATGATTTATTGCTATACTTGTCGTCGCAGTAGTAGTTGAAGTAGTAGTGTTGATTGTGGTGGTTGTAGTGGTACTGTCAGCAAGAGAAGTGGAAATACCGGTAACGAATGGCGTACGTGTGCTGAGAATGAGACATTGGATGCAGGAAGATAGGTATGGATGCTGGGAGATGGGGTATGAATGGTGGGAGAGAGGTAGGGATGCTGGGACATAGGTAGGGGTGCTTAGAGATGGGTAGAGATGCTGGTTGAAGGGTGATGGTGCTGGGAGATGGGTTGGGATGCTGGGAGATGGGCAGGGATGCTGGGAGGTCGGTAGTGAAGCTGAGAGATAGGTGGGAATGCTGATAAATCTGTAGAGATGTTAATATATGGATAGGGATGCTGGCCGGTAGGGAGGTTGGGAGATGGGTGGGGATGCTGATAAATCGATTGAGATGCTAAGATATGAGTGGGGTTGCTGATAGACCGTTAGGGAGGCTGGGAGATGGGTGGGGATGCTAGTGGATCGGTAGAGATACTGGAAGTTGGGTGGAGATACTGGTAGATCAGGAGGAATGATCGGTAAAGAAGTAGAGAGCTAAGAGAAAGACACTGATCTTAGGAAATGGAAACAGATGCTGGGAGATGGGTAAGGATGCTAGGAATGGGTCGGATGCTGAGAGAGGAGATGGCTTGCTGGAAGAGGGGCTGCGATAGTGAGGGAGTTATATTAGAATATGAGCTGGATACTGAGGACTTTCTATTTACACATTTCTAGGATTAATTTGGTAAATCACGGATTAATGGGGGTAACTAATATGAAATAATGAAGAGCTGGTCCATCCATTGTTTAATTTATGTCCTTCACCTGATCCTACCCTAATCCCCTGCGTGTGATCAAATAATCTCTTCTAATTTTGGACGTATTCTATAATTCGAATGAAGAACAAAAATAATCCTGAAATGATACTCATTTACACCTATGACGGTTACAGAATCCTTCATCCTACGCATTCCCAAGCTCAGTTTGTATTATTTTTATCCATTTCTGACATTCACAATTTATATAACACTTTGTGAAACTTCGATGACTTTCATATAGCGGTCTTCGTTGAAAGAATCACCGAGAAAACGACATTCTGTGTTGTTTTGTATTATCTCTGACCCCGGAATTCAGCGTTTTACGGCATATCAGCGTTGGCATGCTATTCCTTCTCAATAGGACAAGATCCCTTACTTCAGTTGTGCTGCACGCTGATTCGTCGGCGATGATATCATTGTGCTGCCCATTCATTGGTTCACGATGATGTCACGATGGCCTCCATACCCTGACCCCTCCTACCAGTCACACCACAGTGGAAATCGAATGGCGTTTTAATATTGCGACCCTGCCAATCTTCACTTATTACTATGACATACTACTGAAAACGTTATTTCCATGTTTTTAACGGCACTCTCGTATATAGAAAATTATAGAAACCAGACAAAGAAATCGAATGAATTCGAAAACTGATATTAAAATAGTTTGGTAGGAAGGCATCAAAACTTCACAACCTCACACCACTGAACAAGCCCTTATACATCTCATCCAGCATCACAGTACATCTTATATGCATCACACATGCTCATTTCCTAAGTCTAAAGATCGTCCAGTTGCAAATTCACATGAATGTCGCCAACAAAGAAACTTTATGGGTGGATTAGCGAAGGTAAAAAACGTCATGAACAACCACATAACATTCACCACCATGCTTTGTGATTCGTAAACCAAAGAAAACGGTTTAGGGGGAACTGAAAGAAAAGAAAACCCTCTTGACTTCAACAAAGGCGGAAAAGTTACGCAAACATTGACGATCATGACTGTATGACCGGTCATTTGACGATAAATCATAGCAAGAACGTCCTGATAATAATATGGTACCCATATTACAAGTATCATGGCAATTATTACTGGAAAACTTTGGACTATCAACTCGTATTGCAACTACTACCAACACCGACCAATCAACGACACGAGCGTTGTGACGTCACTCGACCAATCAGCGAGCACCAGAAGTGAAGGAGGGAAGGGATCTTATGTTGTCCTGTTGAGAAGTAACCACCTGGAAAATTTTATATGCCAAAAAACTCTCCATTCCGGCCGGGGCCGGAGAGAGATACCGCAAAAAAATTATGAAATGTATTTTTGACGGTCTTTTTTAACGAGCACCGCTATATTAACGTTACAGAATATTCATTGTGTGTTTATTAATCTTCAACATGACAAATAGATAGAAATAATATTAACAGGGCTTGGGATGGGGTAGGAATATTTTAACCAACATTATGTGTGTTCTGCTCATTTGGAACACGTCCAAAAATTGAGAAGATTATCGGTCACAGTCAGGGAATTAGGCAGGATCCGTCGATTGTCATACATTAAACGAAGGACAGTCCAGTCCTTTATAAATTTCTATTGATAACCCTAAATAATCCGTCATTAACTCCTTCATTAACTTACTAACTTCATGCCATTAACTTACTAACTTCTATAAACTAGTCCTCCATAATCCCAGCGTATTTTCCAGTATCAATGACCTATCTCAATATCCAAACCTATCTATCAGCATAACACCCTGTTCCAAGTATCTTAACCCTTCAGCATCCCTACCACTCACCCAGCATCCCCTACCGCGCTCTCAGCATCCCTACCCCACTGACAGCATCCCAAACACGCTCGTAATATTACAACCCCACTCGCAGCATCCTTCCCCCTCTCCCATATTCCATATCCATCTCTCGACATCCCAACTCGTCTCTGATTATAATTATCATTCCACGACCATCCCTGCCCTACTGTCTGCATCCTTACCTCTCTGCAAGCATCCATACCCTCCTGTCTGAATCATTATCTCTACTAGCATCCCCTCCTGTCACCCAGCACTGTCATCCGTCTCTTACCATCCGTACCCCACTCCCAGCATCTCTCTCCAAAAATCCCTTACCCCTTCCTCGGCAACCCAATCCCTCTCACACCATCCTAATCCCTTTCACAGTATCCAGATCCCTCCCTGTCTGTCTATCTTATTATTGCCAGACGCTTTAAACCCGAAAAGGGTGGCCACAAACAAATCGCCTTCATGTCGCCCTGTCTCCCATCCATCCACTGCCCTGCTGCCAGCTCACACACCCCTCTCACATATACCTCTCCACGCCATGCCTCCACCTAATCTTTGGTCTCCCCTTCCATCTCCCACCTGCCACTCACTCAAATAAACTCTCCTCGTCAGTCTCGCGCTCTCCACATGGCCAAGCCACTGTCACAGCATCTACAATTTCCTCACAGCATCCACATGCCTCTGACAGCATCCAAATCCCTCTAACAGCACCCATACCGGCCTGAGAGCATCCACACCCATCTCATGGCATACATACCCCTCTTCTCACACCATCCACAGCCTTCTCACAGCATTCATACATCCCACACAGAGTCCATATCCTTCTAGGAGAATTCACATTACTTACATACCATCCATACCCTTCTCACAGAATTCTTTCCTTTTTCACAGCATCCCATCATCTTACACAATATCCAGACCCCTTTCTCAGTATCCTTACCCCTCTCTCAGCATCCATACCCTTCTCTCAGTATCATTACCATACCTCCAGCATCCCTACCCTGCTGTCTACATCCTTACCTCTCTGCCAGCACCCCTACTTCGCTCGTTGCATCCTGACAGCACCTCTACTTTGCTGTTTGCATCCTTACCTCTTTCCCAAAAACCATACTCGTCACACAGCATCTCTACCCTACTGCCTGTATCCTTATCTCTTTAACAGCATCCTTACCCATCATCCAACATCCTGATCAAGCTAACACGTCACTACATCCCTGCCAGCATCCCTACCCTGCTGTCTACATACTTACCTCTCCTAGCATCCCTACCTGTCATCCAGCATCCCTACCAAGCTGACACTGCTCTTGCTCTCTGTCAGCATTCCTGCCACTCTGCCAGCATCCCTAGCCCGAGACTAGCATCCGTATCTCACTCTTAGCGTCACGATTCACCAGTAGTATTAGCGGAAGTAGTTGTAGTAGTAGCAGTGGTATTCATTTTGGTTTAGTTGCTGTTGTAGTAGTAGCAGCAGCAGCAGCTGTAGTAATATAACCTTATGATTTGTTGCAATACTTGTCGTACCAGTAGTAGTTGAAGTAGTAGTGTTGATTGTGGTGGTTGTATTGGTACTGTCAGCAAGAGAAGTGGAAATACCGGTAATGAATGGCGTACGTGTGCTGAGAATGAGACATTGGATGCAGGAAGATAGGTATGGATGCTGGGAGATGGAGTATGAATGGTGGGAGAGAGGTAGGGATGCTGGGGCATAGGTAGGGGTGCTTGGAGATGGGTAGAGATGCTGGTTGAAGGGTGATGGTGCTGGGAGATGGGTTGGGATGCTGGAACATGGGCATCGATGCTGGGAGGTCGGTAGTGAAGCTGAGAGATAGGTGGGAACGCTGATAAACCTGTAGAGATTTTAATATATGGATAGGGATGCTGGCCGGTAGGGAGGTTGGGAGATGGGTGGGGATGCTGATAAATCGATTGAGATGCTAAGATATGAGTGGGGTTGCTGGTAGACCGTTAGGGAGGCTGGGAGATGGGTGGGGATGCTAGTGGATCGGTAGAGATACTGGAAGTTGGGTGGAGATACTGGTAGATCAGGAGGAATGATCGGTAAAGAAGTAGAGAGCTAAGAGAAAGACACTGATCTTAGGAAATGGAAAAAGATGCAGGGAGATGGGTAAGGATGCTAGGAGTGGGTCGGATGCTGAGAGAGGGGATGGCTTGCTGGGAGAGGGGCTGCGATAGTGAGGGAGTTATATTAGAATATGAGCTGGATACTGAGGACTTTCTATTTACACATTTATAGGGTTAATTTGGTAAATCACGGATTAATGGGGGTAACTAATATGAAATAATGAAGAGCTGGTCCATCCATTGTTTAATTTATGTCCTTGACCTGATCCTACCCTAATCCCCTGCGTGTGATCAAATAATCTCTTCTAATTTTGGACGTATTCTATAATTCGAATGAAGAACAAAAATAATCCTGAAATGATACTCATTTACACCTATGACGGTCACAGAATCCTTCATCCTACGCATTCCCAAGCTCAGTTTGTATTATTTTTATCCATTTGGGACATTCACAATTTATATAACACTTTGTGAAACTTCGATGACTTTCATATAGCGGTCTTCGTTGAAAGAATCACCGAGAAAACGACATTCTGTGTTGTTTTGTATTATCTCTGACCCCGGAATTCAGCGTTTTACGGCATATCAGCTTTGGCATGCTATTCCTTCTCAATAGGACAAGATCCCTTCCTTCAGTTGTGCTGCACGCTAATTCGTCGGCGATGATATCATTGTGCTGCCCATTCATTGGTCCACTATGATGTCACGATGGCCTCCATACCCTGACCCCTCCTACCAGTCACACCACAGTGGAAATCGAATGGCGTTTTAATTTTGCGACCCTGCCAATCTTCACTTATTACTATGACATACTACTGAAAACGTTATTTCCATGTTTTTAACGGCACTCTCGTATATAGAAAATTATAGAAACCAGACAAAGAAATCGAATGAATTCGAAAACTGATATTAAAATAGTTTGGTAGGAAGGCATCAAAACTTCACACCCTCACACCACTGAACAAGCCCTTATACAGTACATCTCATCCAGCATCACAGTGCATCTTATATGCATCACACATGCTCATTTCCTAAGTCTAAAGATCGTCCAGTTGCAAATTCACATGAATTTCGCCAACAAAGAAACTTTATGGGTGGATTAGCGAAGGTAAAAAACGTCATGAACAACCACATAACATTTACCACCATGCTTTGTGATTCGTAAACCAAAGAAAACGGTTTAGGGGGAACTGAAAGAAAAGAAAACCCTCTTGGCTTCAACAAAGGCGGAAAAGTTACGCAAGCATTGACGATCATGACTGTATGACCGGTCATTCGACGATAAATCATAGCAAGAACGTCCTGATAATAATATGGTACCCATATTACAAGTATCATGGGAATTATTACTGGAAAACTTGGACTATCAACTCGTATTGCAACTACTACCCACACCGACCAATCAACGACACGTGCGTTGTGACGTCACCCGACCAATCAGCGAGCACCAGAAGTGAAGGAGGGAAGAGATCTTATGTTGTCCTGTTGAGAAGCAACCACCTGGAAAATTTTATATGCCACAAAACTCTCCATTCCGGCCGGGGCCGGAGAGAGATACCGCAAAAAAATCATGAAATGTATTTTTGACGGTCTTTTTTAACGAGCACCGCTATATTAACGTTACAGAATATTCATTGTGTGTGTTTATTAATCTTCAACATGACAAATAGATAGAAATAATATTAAGAGGGCTTGGGATGGGTAGGAATATTTTAACCAACATTATGTGTGTTCTGCTCATTTGGAACACGTCCAAAATTTGAGAAGATTATTGGTCACAGTCAGGGAATTAGGCAGGATCCGTCGATTGTCATACATTAAACGAAGGACAGTCCAGTCCTTTATAAATTTCTATTGATAACCCTAAATAATCCGTCATTAACACCTTCATTAACTTACTAACTTCATGCCATTAACTTACTAACTTCTATAAACTAGTCCTCCATAATCCCAGCGTATTTTCCAGTATCAATGACCTATCTCAATATCCAAACCTATCTATCAGCATAACACCCTGTTCCAAGTATCTTAACCCTTCAGCATCCCTACCACTCACCCAGCATCCCCTACCGCGCTCTCAGCATCCCTACCCCACTGACAGCATCCCAAACCCGCTCGTAATATTAACACCCCACTCGCAGCATCCTTCCCCCTCTCCCATAATCCATATCCATCTCTCGACATCCCAACTCGTCTCTGATTATAATTATCATTCCCCGACCATCCCTGCCCTACTGTCTGCATCCTTACCTCTCTGCAAGCATCCATACCCTCCTGTCTGAATCATTATCTCTACTAGCATCCCCTCCTGTCACCCAGCACTGTCATCCGTATCTTACCATCCGCACCCCACTCAGAGCATCTCTCTCCAAAAATCCCTTACCCCTTCCTCGGCAACCAAATCCCTCTCACACCATCCATATCCCTTTCACAGTATCCAGATCCCTCCCTGTCTGTCTATCTCATTATTGCCAGACGCTTTAAACCCGAAAGGGGTGGCCACAAACAAATCGCCTTCATGTCGCCCTGTCCTCCATCCATCCACTGCCCTGCTGCCAGCTCACACACCCCTCTCACATATACCTCTCCACGCCAAACCTCCACCTAATCTTTGGTCTCCCCTTCCATCTCCCACCTGCCACTCACTCAAATAAACTCTCCTCGTCAGTCTCCCGCTCTCCACATGGCCAAGCCACTGTCACAGCATCTACAATTTCCTCACAGCATCCACATGCCTCCTACAGCATCCAAATCCCTCTAACAGCACCCATACCGGCCTCAGAGCATCCACACCCATCTCATGGCATACATACCCCTCTTCTCACACCATCCACAGCCTTCTCACAGCATTCATACATCCCACACAGAGTCCATATCCTTCTAGGAGAATTCACATTACTTACATACCATCCATACCCTTCTCACTGAATTCTTTCCTTTTTCACAGCATCCCATCATCTCACACAACATCCAGACCCTTTTCTCAGTAAACTTACCAATCTCTCAGCATACATACCCTTCTCTCAGTATCATTACCATACCTCCAGCATCCCTACCCTGCTGTCTACATCCTTACCTCTCTGCCAGCACCCCTACTTCGCTCTTTGCATCCTGACAGCACCTCTACTTTGCTGTTTGCATCCTTACCTCTTTCCCAGAAACCATACTCGTCACACAGCATCCCTACCCTACTGCCTGTATCCTTATCTCTTTAACAGCATCCTTACCCATCATCCAACATCCTGATCAAGCTAACACGTCACTACATCCCTGCCAGCATCCCTACCCTGCTGTCTACATACTTACCTCTCCTAGCATCCCTACCTGTCATCCAGCATCCCTACCAAGCTGACACTGCTCTTGCTCTCTGTCAGCATTCCTACCACTCTGCCAGCATCCCTAGCCCGAGACTAGCATCCGTATCTCACTCTTAGCGTCACGATTCACCAGTAGTATTAGCGGAAGTAGTTGTAGTAGTAGCAGTGGTATTCATTTTGGTTTAGTTGCTGTTGTAGTAGTAGCAGCAGCAGCAGCTGTAGTAATATAACCTTATGATTTGTTGCAATACTTGTCGTACCAGTAGTAGTTGAAGTAGTAGTGTTTATTGTCGTGGTTGTAGTGGTACTGTCAGCAAGAGAAGTGGAAATACCGGTAAGAATGGCGTACGTGTGCTAAGAATGAGACATTGGATGCAGGAAGATAGGTATGGATGCTGGGAGATGGGGTATGAATAGTTGGAGAGAGGTAGGGATGCTGGGACGTAGGTAGGGGTGCTTGGAGATGGGTAGAGATACTGGTTGAAGGGTGATGATGCTGGGAGATGGGTTGGGATGGTGGAAGATGGGCAGGGATGCTGGGAGGTCGGTAGTGAAGCTGAGAGATAGGTGGGAATGCTGATAAATCTGTAGAGATATTAATATATGGATAGGGATGCTGGCCGGTAGGGAGGTTGGGAGATGGGTGGGGATGCTGATAAATCGATTGAGATGCTAAGATATGAGTGGGGTTGCTGGTAGACCGTTAGGGAGGCTGGGAGATGGGTGGGGATGCTAGTGGATCGGTAGAGATACTGGAAGTTGGGTGGAGATACTGGTAGATCAGGAGGAATGATCGGTAAAGAAGTAGAGAGCTAAGAGAAAGACACTGATCTTAGGAAATGGAAACAGATGCTGGGAGATGGGTAAGGATGCTAGGAATGGGTCGGATGCTGAGAGAGGGGATGGCTTGCTGGGAGAGGGGCTGCGATAGTGAGGGAGTTATATTAGAATATGAGCTGGATACTGAGGACTTTCTATTTACACATTTCTAGTATTAATTTGGTAAATCACGGATTAATGGGGGTAACTAATATGAAATAATGAAGAGCTGGTCCATCCATTGTTTAATTTATGTCCTTCACCTGATCCTACCCTAATCCCCTGCGTGTGATCAAATAATCTCTTCTAATTTTGGACGTATTCTATAATTCGAATGAAGAACAAAAATAATCCTGAAATGATACTCATTTACACCTATGACGGTCACA
This sequence comes from Coenobita brevimanus, assembly GCF_032717465.1. Classification (NCBI taxonomy): domain Eukaryota; kingdom Metazoa; phylum Arthropoda; class Malacostraca; order Decapoda; family Coenobitidae; genus Coenobita; species Coenobita brevimanus. The sequence continues at coordinate 48,967 of NC_137047.1, read as the reverse complement.
GAATCCTTCATCCTACGCATTCCCAAGCTCAGTTTGTATTATTTTTATCCATTTGGGACATTCACAATTTATATAACACTTTGTGAAACTTCGATGACCTTCATATAGCGGTCTTCGTTGAAAGAATCACCGAGAAAACGACATTCTGTGTTGTTTTGTATTATCTCTGACCCCGGAATTCAGCGTTTTACGGCATATCAGCGTTTGCATGCTATTCCTTCTCAATAGGACAAGATCCCTTCCTTCAGTTGTGCTGCACGCTGATTCGTCGGCGATGATATCATTGTGCTGCCCATTCATTGGTTCACGATGATGTCACGATGGCCTCCATACCCTGACCCCTCCTACCAGTCACACCACAGTGGAAATCGAATGGCGTTTTAATTTTGCGACCCTGCCAATCTTCACTTATTACTATGACATACTACTGAAAACGTTATTTCCATGTTTTTAACGGCACTCTCGTATATAGAAAATTATAGAAACCAGACAAAGAAATCGAATGAATTCGAAAACTGATATTAAAATAGTTTGGTAGGAAGGCATCAAAACTTCACACCCTCACACCACTGAACAAGCCCTTATACATCTCATCCAGCATCACAGTGCATCTTATATGCATCACACATGCTCATTTCCTAAGTCTAAAGATCGTCCAGTTGCAAATTCACATGAATTTCGCCAACAAAGAAACTTTATGGGTGGATTAGCGAAGGTAAAAAACGTCATGAACAACCACATAACATTCACCACCATGCTTTGTGATTCGTAAACCAAAGAAAACGGTTTAGGGGGACTGAAAGAAAAGAAAACCCTCTTGGCTTCAACAAAGGCGGAAAAGTTACGCAAGCATTGACGATCATGACTGTATGACCGGTCATTCGACGATAAATCATAGCAAGAACGTCCTGATAATAATATGGTACCCATATTACAAGTATCATGGCAATTATTACTGGAAAACTTGGACTATCAACTCGTATTGCAACTACTACCCACACCGACCAATCAACGACACGAGCGTTGTGACGTCACTCGACCAATCAGCGAGCACCAGAAGTGAAGGAGGGAAGGGATCTTATGTTGTCCTGTTGAGAAGCAACCACCTGGAAAATTTTATATGCCACAAAACTCTCCATTCCGGCCGGGGCCGGAGAGAGATACCGCAAAAAAATCATGAAATGTATTTTTGACGGTCTTTTTTAACGAGCACCGCTATATTAACGTTACAGAATATTCATTGTGTGTGTTTATTAATCTTCAACATGACAAATAGATAGAAATAATATTAACAGGGCTTGGGATGGGGTAGGAATATTTTCACCAAAAACATTATGTGTGTTCTGCTCATTTGGAACACGTCCAAAATTTGAGAAGATTATTGGTCACAGTCAGGGAATTAGGCAGGATCCGTCGATTGTCATACATTAAACGAAGGACAGTCCAGTCCTTTATAAATTTCTATTGATAACCCTAAATAATCCGTCATTAACTCCTTCATTAACTTACTAACTTCATGCCATTAACTTACTAACTTCTATAAACTAGTCCTCCATAATCCCAGCGTATTTTCCAGTATCAATGACCTATCTCAATATCCAAACCTATCTATCAGCATAACACCCTGTTCCAAGTATCTTAACCCTTCAGCATCCCTACCACTCACCCAGCATCCCCTACCGCGCTCTCAGCATCCCTACCCCACTGACAGCATCCCAAACCCGCTCGTAATATTACAACCCCACTCGCAGCATCCTTACCCCTCTCCCATAATCCATATCCATCTCTCGACATCCCAACTCGTCTCTGATTATAATTATCATTCCCCGACCATCCCTGCCCTACTGTCTGCATCCTTACCTCTCTGCAAGCATCCATACCCTCCTGTCTGAATCATTATCTCTACTAGCATCCACTCCTGTCACCCAGCACTGTCATCCGTCTCTTACCATCCGCACCCCACTCCCAGCATCTCTCTCCAAAAATCCCTTACCCCTTCCTCGGCAACCCAATCCCTCTCACACCATCCTTATCCCTTTCACAGTATCCAGATCCCTCCCTGTCTGTCTATCTTATTATTGCCAGACGCTTTAAACCCGAAAGGGGTGGCCACAAACAAATCGCCTTCATGTCGCCCTGTCTCCCATCCATCCACTGCCCTGCTGCCAGCTCACACACCCCTCTCACATATACCTCTCCACGCCATGCCTCCACCTAATCTTTGGTCTCCCCTTCCATCTCCCACCTGCCACTCACTCAAATAAACTCTCCTCGTCAGTCTCGCGCTCTCCACATGGCCAAGCCACTGTCACAGCATCTACAATTTCCTCACAGCATCCACATGCCTCTGACAGCATCCAAATCCCTCTAACAGCACCCATACCGGCCTCAGAGCATCCACACCCATCTCATGGCATCCATACCCCTCCTCTCACACCATCCACAGCCTTCTCACAGCATTCATACATCCCACACAGAGTCCATATCCTTCTAGGAGAATTCACATTACTTACATACCATCCATACCCTTCTCACAGAATTCTTTCCTTTTTCACAGCATCCCATCACCTCACACAACATCCAGACCCCTTTCTCAGTATCCTTACCCCTCTCTCAGCATCCATACCCTTCTCTCAGTATCATTACCATACCTCCAGCATCCCTACCCTGCTGTCTACATCCTTACCTCTCTGCCAGCACCCCTACTTCGCTCTTTGCATCCTGACAGCACCTCTACTTTGCTGTTTGCATCCTTACCTCTTTCCCAGAAACCATACTCGTCACACAGCATCCCTACCCTACTGCCTGTATCCTTATCTCTTTAACAGCATCCTTACCCATCATCCAACATCCTGATCAAGCTAACACGTCACTACATCCCTGCCAGCATCCCTACCCTGCTGTCTACATACTTACCTCTCCTAGCATCCCTACCTGTCATCCAGCATCCCTACCAAGCTGACACTGCTCTTGCTCTCTGTCAGCATTCCTACCACTCTGCCAGCATCCATAGCCCGAGACTAGCATCCGTATCTCACTCTTAGCGTCACGATTCACCAGTAGTATTAGCGGAAGTAGTTGTAGTAGTAGCAGTGGTATTCATTTTGGTTTAGTTGCTGTTGTAGTAGTAGCAGCAGCAGCAGCTGTAGTAATATAACCTTATGATTTGTTGCAATACTTGTCGTACCAGTAGTAGTTGAAGTAGTAGTGTTGATTGTGGTGGTTGTAGTGGTACTGTCAGCAAGAGAAGTGGAAATACCGGTAACGAATGGCGTACGTGTGCTGAGAATGAGACATTGGATGCAGGAAGATAGGTATGGATGCTGGGAGATGGGGTATGAATGGTGGGAGAGAGGTAGGGATGCTGGGACATAGGTAGGGGTGCTTGGAGATGGGTAGAGATGCTGGTTGAAGGGTGATGGTGCTGGGAGATGGGTTGGGATGCTGGGAGATGGGCAGGGATGCTGGGAGGTCGGTAGTGAAGCTGAGAGATAGGTGGGAATGCTGATAAATCTGTAGAGATGTTAATATATGGATAGGGATGCTGGCCGGTAGGGAGGTTGGGAGATGGGTGGGGATGCTGATAAATCGATTGAGATGCTAAGATATGAGTGGGGTTGCTGGTAGACCGTTAGGGAGGCTGGGAGATGGGTGGGGATGCTAGTGGATCGGTAGAGATACTGGAAGTTGGGTGGAGATACTGGTAGATCAGGAGGAATGATCGGTAAAGAAGTAGAGAGCTAAGAGAAAGACACTGATCTTAGGAAATGGAAACAGATGCTGGGAGATGGGTAAGGATGCTAGGAATGGGTCGGATGCTGAGAGAGGGGATGGCTTGCTGGGAGAGGGGCTGCGATAGTGAGGGAGTTATATTAGAATATGAGCTGGATACTGAGGACTTTCTATTTACACATTTCTAGTATTAATTTGGTAAATCACGGATTAATGGGGGTAACTAATATGAAATAATGAAGAGCTGGTCCATCCATTGTTTAATTTATGTCCTTCACCTGATCCTACCCTAATCCCCTGCGTGTGATCAAATAATCTCTTCTAATTTTGGACGTATTCTATAATTCGAATGAAGAACAAAAATAATGCTGATATGATACTCATTTACACCTATGAGGGTCACAGAATCCTTCATCCTACGCATTCCCAAGCTCAGTTTGTATTATTTTTATCCATTTGGGACATTCACAATTTATATAACACTTTGTGAAACTTCGATGACCTTCATATAGCGGTCTTCGTTGAAAGAATCACCGAGAAAACGACATTCTGTGTTGTTTTGTATTATCTCTGACCCCGGAATTCAGCGTTTTACGGCATATCAGCGTTTGCATGCTATTCCTTCTCAATAGGACAAGATCCCTTCCTTCAGTTGTGCTGCACGCTGATTCGTCGGCGATGATATCATTGTGCTGCCCATTCATTGGTTCACGATGATGTCACGATGGCCTCCATACCCTGACCCCTCCTACCAGTCACACCACAGTGGAAATCGAATGGCGTTTTAATTTTGCGACCCTGCCAATCTTCACTTATTACTATGACATACTACTGAAAACGTTATTTCCATGTTTTTAACGGCACTCTCGTATATAGAAAATTATAGAAACCAGACTAAGAAATCGAATGAATTCGAAAACTGATATTAAAATAGTTTGGTAGGAAGGCATCAAAACTTCACACCCTCACACCACTGAACAAGCCCTTATACATCTCATCCAGCATCACAGTGCATCTTATATGCATCACACATGCTCATTTCCTAAGTCTAAAGATCGTCCAGTTGCAAATTCACATGAATTTCGCCAACAAAGAAACTTTATGGGTGGATTAGCGAAGGTAAAAAACGTCATGAACAACCACATAACATTCACCACCATGCTTTGTGATTCGTAAACCAAAGAAAACGGTTTAGGGGGACTGAAAGAAAAGAAAACCCTCTTGGCTTCAACAAAGGCGGAAAAGTTACGCAAGCATTGACGATCATGACTGTATGACCGGTCATTCGACGATAAATCATAGCAAGAACGTCCTGATAATAATATGGTACCCATATTACAAGTATCATGGCAATTATTACTGGAAAACTTGGACTATCAACTCGTATTGCAACTACTACCCACACCGACCAATCAACGACACGAGCGTTGTGACGTCACTCGACCAATCAGCGAGCACCAGAAGTGAAGGAGGGAAGGGATCTTATGTTGTCCTGTTGAGAAGCAACCACCTGGAAAATTTTATATGCCACAAAACTCTCCATTCCGGCCGGGGCCGGAGAGATACCGCAAAAAAATCATGAAATGTATTTTTGACGGTCTTTTTTAACGAACACCGCTATATTAACGTTACAGAATATTCATTGTGTGTGTTTATTAATCTTCAACATGACAAATAGATAGAAATAATATTAACAGGGCTTGGGATGGGGTAGAAATATTTTAACCAACATTATGTGTGTTGTTCTGCTCATTTGGAACACGTCCAAAATTTGAGAAGATTATTGGTCACAGTCAGGGAATTAGGCAGGATCCGTCGATTGTCATACATTAAACGAAGGACAGTCCAGTCCTTTATAAATTTCTATTGATAACCCTAAATAATCCGTCATTAACTCCTTCATTAACTTACTAACTTCATGCCATTAACTTACTAACTTCTATAAACTAGTCCTCCATAATCCCAGCGTATTTTCCAGTATCAATGACCTATCTCAATATCCAAACCTATCTATCAGCATAACACCCTGTTCCAAGTATCTCAACCCTTCAGCATCCCTACCACTCACCCAGCATCCCCTACCGCGCTCTCAGCATCCCTACCCCACTGACAGCATCCCAAACCCGCTCGTAATATTACAACCCCACTCGCAGCATCTTTACCCCTCTCCCATAATCCATATCCATCTCTCGACATCCCAACTCGTCTCTGATTATAATTATCATTCCCCGACCATCCCTGCCCTACTGTCTGCATCCTTACCTCTCTGCAAGCATCCATACCCTCCTGTCTGAATCATTATCTCTACTAGCTTCCCCTCCTGTCACCCAGCACTGTCATCCGTCTCTTACCATCCGCAAACCACTCCCAGCATCTCTCTCTAAAAATCCCTTACCCCTTCCTCGGCAACCCAATCCCTCTCACACCATCCTTATCCCTTTCACAGTATCCAGATCCCTCCCTGTCTGTCTATCTTATTATTGCCAGACGCTTTAAACCCGAAAGGGGTGGCCACAAACAAATCGCCTTCATGTCGCCCTGTCTCCCATCCATCCACTGCCCTGCTGCCAGCTCACACACCCCTCTCACATATACCTCTCCACGCCATGCCTCCACCTAATCTTTGGTCTCCCCTTCCATCTCCCACCTGCCACTCACTCAAATAAACTCTCCTCGTCAGTCTCGCGCTCTCCACATGGCCAAGCCACTGTCACAGCATCTACATTTTTCTCACAGCATCCACATGCCTCTGACAGCATCCAAATCCCTCTAACAGCACCCATACCGGCCTCAGAGCATCCACACCCATCTCATAGCATCCATACCCCTCCTCTCACACCATCCACAGCCTTCTCACAGCATTCATACATCCCACACAGAGTCCATATCCTTCTAGGAGAATTCACATTACTTACATACCATCCATACCCTTCTCACAGAATTCTTTCCTTTTTCACAGCATCCCATCACCTCACACAACATCCAGACCCCTTTCTCAGTATCCTTACCCCTCTCTCAGCATCCATACCCTTCTCTCAGTATCATTACCATACCTCCAGCATCCCTACCCTGCTGTCTACATCCTTACCTCTCTGCCAGCACCCCTACTTCGCTCTTTGCATCCTGACAGCACCTCTACTTTGCTGTTTGCATCCTTACCTCTTTCCCAGAAACCATACTCGTCACACAGCATCCCTACCCTACTGCCTGTATCCTTATCTCTTTAACAGCATCCTTACCCATCATCCAACATCCTGATCAAGCTAACACGTCACTACATCCCTGCCAGCATCCCTACCCTGCTGTCTACATACTTACCTCTCCTAGCATCCCTACCTGTCATCCAGCATCCCTACCAAGCTGACACTGCTCTTGCTCTCTGTCAGCATTCCTACCACTCTGCCAGCATCCATAGCCCGAGACTAGCATCCGTATCTCACTCTTAGCGTCACGATTCACCAGTAGTATTAGCGGAAGTAGTTGTAGTAGTAGCAGTGGTATTAATTTTGGTTTAGTTGCTGTTGTAGTAGTAGCAGCAGCAGCAACTGTAGTAATATAACCTTAAGCTTTGTTGCAATTCTTGTCGTACCAGTAGTAGTTGAAGTAGTAGTGTTGATTGTGGTGGTTGTAGTGGTACTGTCAGCAAGAGAAGTGGAAATACCGGTAACGAATGGCGTAGGTGTGCTGAGAATGAGACATTGGATGGAGGAAGATAGGTATGGATGCTGGGAGATGGAGTATGAATGGTGGGAGAGAGGTAGGGAGGCTGGGACATAGGTAAGGGTGCTTGGAGATGGGTAGAGATGCTGGTTGAAGGGTGATGGTGCTGGGAGATGGGTTCGGATGCTGGAAGATGGGCATGGATGCTGGGAGGTCGGTAGTGAAGCTGAGAGATAGGTGGGAATGCTGATAAATCTGTAGAGATGTTAATATATGGATAGGGATGCTGGCCGGTAGGGAGGTTGGGAGATGGGTGGGGATGCTGATAAATCGATTGAGATGCTAAGATATGAGTGGGGTTGCTGGTAGACCGTTAGGGAGGCTGGGAGATGGGTGGGGATGCTAGTGGATCGGTAGAGATACTGGAAGTTGGGTGGAGATACTGGTAGATCAGGAGGAATGATCGGTAAAGAAGTAGAGAGCTAAGAGAAAGACACTGATCTTAGGAAATGGAAACAGATGCTGGGAGATGGGTAAGGATGCTAGGAATGGGTCGGATGCTGAGAGAGGGGATGGCTTGCTGGGAGAGGGGCTGCGATAGTGAGGGAGTTATATTAGAATATGAGCTGGATACTGAGGACTTTCTATTTACACATTTCTAGTATTAATTTGGTAAATCACGGATTAACGGGGGTAACTAATATGAAATAATGAAGAGCTGGTCCATCCATTATTTAATTTATGTCCTTCACCTGATCCTACCCTAATCCCCTGCGTGTGATCAAATAATCTCTTCTAATTTTGGACGTATTCTATAATTCGAATGAAGAACAAAAATAATGCTGATATGATACTCATTTACACCTATGAGGGTCACAGAATCCTTCATCCTACGCATTCCCAAGCTCAGTTTGTATTATTTTTATCCATTTGGGACATTCACAATTTATATAACACTTTGTGAAACTTCGATGACTTTCATATAGCGGTCTTCGTTGAAAGAATCACCGAGAAAACGACATTCTGTGTTGTTTTGTATTATCTCTGACCCCGGAATTCAGCGTTTTACGGCATATCAGCGTTTGCATGCTATTCCTTCTCAATAGGACAAGATCCCTTCCTTCAGTTGTGCTGCACGCTGATTCGTCGACGATGATATCATTGTGCTGCCCATTCATTGGTTCACGATGATGTCACGATGGCCTCCATACCCTAACCCCTCCTACCAGTCACACCACAGTGGAAATCGAATGGCGTTTTAATTTTGCGACCCTGCCAATCTTCACTTATTACTATGACATACTACTGAAAACGTTATTTCCATGTTTTTAACGGCACTCTCGTATATAGAAAATTATAGAAACCAGACTAAGAAATCGAATGAATTCGAAAACTGATATTAAAATAGTTTGGTAGGAAGGCATCAAAACTTCACACCCTCACACCACTGAACAAGCCCTTATACATCTCATCCAGCATCACAGTGCATCTTATATGCATCACACATGCTCATTTCCTAAGTCTAAAGATCGTCCAGTTGCAAATTCACATGAATTTCGCCAACAAAGAAACTTTATGGGTGGATCAGCGAAGGTAAAAAACGTCATGAACAACCACATAACATTCACCACCATGCTTTGTGATTCGTAAACCAAAGAAAACGGTTTAGGGGGGACTGAAAGAAAAGAAAACCTTCTTGGCTTCAACAAAGGCGGAAAAGTTACGCAAGCAATGACGATCATGACTGTATGACCGGTCATTCGACGATAAATCATAGCAAGAACGTCCTGATAATAATATGGTACCCATATTACAAGTATCATGGCAATTATTACTGGAAAACTTGGACTATCAACTCGTATTGCAACTACTACCCACACCGACCAATCAACGACACGAGCGTTGTGACGTCACTCGACCAATCAGCGAGCACCAGAAGTGAAGGAGGGAAGGGATCTTATGTTGTCCTGTTGAGAAGCAACCACCTGGAAAATTTTATATGCCACAAAACTCTCCATTCCTTCCGGGGCCGGAAAAAAATCATGAAATGTATTTTTGACGGTCTTTTTTAACGAGCACCGCTATATTAACGTTACAGAATATTCTTTGTGTGTGTTTATTAATCTTCAACATGACAAATAGATAGGAATAATTTTAACAGGGCTTGGAATGGGGTAGGAATATTTTAACCAACATTATGTGTGTTCTGCTAATTTGGAACACGTCGAAAATTTGAGAAGATTATTGGTTACAGTCAGGGAATTAGGCAGGATCCGTCGATTGTCATACATTAAACGAAGGACAGTCCAGTCCTTTATAAATTTCTATTGACAACCCTAAATAATCCGTCATTAACTCCTTCATTAACTTACTAACTTCATGCCATTAACTTACTAACTTCTATAAACTAGTCCTCCATAATCCCAGCGTATTTTCCAGTATCAGTGACCTATCTCAATATCCAAACCTATCTATCAGCATAACACCCTGTTCCAAGTATCTCAACCCTTCAGCATCCCTACCACTCACCCAGCATCCCCTACCGCGCTCTCAGCATCCCTACCCCACTGACAGCATCCCAAACCCGCTCGTAATATTACAACCCCACTCGCAGCATCCTTACCCCTCTCCCATAATCCATATCCATCTCTCGACATCCCAACTCGTCTCTGATTATAATTATCATTCCCCGACCATCCCTGCCCTACTGTCTGCATCCTTACCTCTCTGCAAGCATCCATACCCTCCTGTCTGAATCATTATCTCTACTAGCATCCCCTCCTGTCACCCAGCACTGTCATCCGTCTCTTACCATCCGTACCCCACTCCCAGCATCTCTCTCCAAAAATCCCTTACCCCTTCCTCGGCAACCCAATCCCTCTCACACCATCCTTATCCCTTTCACAGTATCCAGATCTCTCCCTGTCTGTCTATCTTATTATTGCCAGACGCTTTAAACCCGAAAGGGGTGGCCACAAACAAATCGCCTTCATGTCGCCCTGTCTCCCATCCATCCACTGCCCTGCTGCCAGCTCACACACCCCTCTCACATATACCTCTCCACGCCATGCCTCCACCTAATCTTTGGTCTCCCCTTCCATCTCCCACCTGCCACTCACTCAAATAAACTCTCCTCGTCAGTCTCGCGCTCTCCACATGGCCAAGCCACTGTCACAGCATCTACAATTTCCTCACAGCATCCACATGCCTCTGAAAGCATCCAAATCCCTCTAACAGCACCCATACCGGCCTCAGAGCATCCACACCCATCTCATGGCATACATACCTCTCCTCTCACAACATCCACAGCCTTCTCACAGCATTCATACATCCCACACAGAGTCCATATCCTTCTAGGAGAATTCACATTACTTACATACCATCCATACCCTTCTCACAGAATTCTTTCCTTTTTCACAGCATCCCATCATCTCACACAACATCCAGACCCCTTTCTCAGTATCCTTACCCCTCTCTCAGCATCCATACCCTTCTCTCAGTATCATTACCATACCTCCAGCATCCCTACCCTGCTGTCTACATCCTTACCTCTCTGCCAGCACCCCTACTTCGCTCTTTGCATCCTGACAGCACCTCTACTTTGCTGGTTGCATCCTTACCTCTTTCCCAGAAACCATACTCGTCACACAGCATCCCTACCCTACTGCCTGTATCCTTATCTCTTTAACAGCATCCTTACCCATCATCCAACATCCTGATCAAGCTAACACGTCACTACATCCCTGCCAGCATCCCTACCCTGCTGTCTACATACTTACCTCTCCTAGCATCCCTACCTGTCATCCAGCATCCCTACCAAGCTGACACTGCTCTTGCTCTCTGTCAGCATTCCTACCACTCTGCCAGCATCCCTAGCCCGAGACTAGCATCCGTATCTCACTCTTAGCGTCACGATTCACCAGTAGTATTAGCGGAAGTAGTTGTAGTAGTAGCAGTGGTATTAATTTTGGTTTAGTTGCTGTTGTAGTAGTAGCAGCAGCAGCAACTGTAGTAATATAACCTTATGATTTGTTGCTATACTTGTCGTAGCAGTAGTAGTTGAAGTAGTAGTGTTGATTGTGGTGGTTGTAGTGGTACTGTCAGCAAGAGAAGTGGAAATACCGGTAACGAATGGCGTACGTGTGCTGAGAATGAGACATTGGATGCAGGAAGATAGGTATGGATGCTGGGAGATGAGGTATGATTGGTGGGAGAGAGGTAGGGATGCTGGGACATAGGTAGGGATGCTGGGACATAGGTAGGGGTGCTTGGAGATGGGTAGAGATGCTGGTTGAAGGGTGATGGTGCTGGGAGATGGGTTGGGATGCTGGGAGATGGGCAGGGATGCTGGGAGATCGGTAGTGAAGCTGAGAGATAGGTGGGAATGCTGATAAATCTGTAGAGATGTTAATATATGGATAGGGATGCTGGCCGGTAGGGAGGTTTGGAGATGGGTGGGGATGCTGATAAATCGATTGAGATACCAATATATGAGTGGGGTTGCTGGTAGACCGTTAGGGAGGCTGGGAGATGGGTGGGGATGCTAGTGGATCGGTAGAGATACTGGAAGTTGGGTGGAGATACTGGTAGATCAGGAGGAATGATCGGTAAAGAAGTAGAGAGCTAAGAGAAAGACACTGATCTTAGGAAATGGAAACAGATGCTGGGAGATGGGTAAGGATGCTAGGAATGGGTCGGATGCTGAGAGAGGGGATGGCTTGCTGGGAGAGGGGCTGCGATAGTGAGGGAGTTATATTAGAATATGAGCTGGATACTGAGGACTTTCTATTTACACATTTCTAGTATTAATTTGGTAAATCACGGATTAATGGGGGTAACTAATATGAAATAATGAAGAGCTGGTCCATCCATTGTTTAATTTATGCCCTTCACCTGATCCTACCCTAATCCCCTGCGTGTGATCAAATAATCTCTTCTAATTTTGGACGTATTCTATAATTCGAATGAAGAACAAAAATAATGCTGATATGATACTCATTTACACCTATGAGGGTCTCAGAATCCTTCATCCTACGCCTTCCCAAGCTCAGTTTGTATTATTTTTATCCATTTGGGACATTCACAATTTATATAACACTTTGTGAAACTTCGATGACCTTCATATAGCGGTCTTCGTTGAAAGAATCACCGAGAAAACGACATTCTGTGTTGTTTTGTATTATCTCTGACCCCGGAATTCAGCGTTTTACGGCATATCAGCGTTTGCATGCTATTCCTTCTCAATAGGACAAGATCCCTTCCTTCAGTTGTGCTGCACGCTGATTCGTCGGCGATGATATCATTGTGCTGCCCATTCATTGGTTCACGATGATGTCACGATGGCCTCCATACCCTGACCCCTCCTACCAGTCACACCACAGTGGAAATCGAATGGCGTTTTAATTTTGCGACCCTGCCAATCTTCACTTATTACTATGACATACTACTCTTGGCAGGGTGGGGTAGGGATGGGTCGGTCTTGGCAGGATGGGGTAGGATTGGGTCGGATATGGCAGGGTAGGGTAAGGTCGGGTCGGTTTTGGCACGGTGGGGTAGGATTGGGGTCGGTTTTGGCAGGGTGGGGTAGAGATGGGTCGGTCTTGGTAGGGTGGGGTAGAAATGGGTCGGTTTTGGCAGGGTGGGGTAGGATTGGGTCAGATTTGGCAGGGTGGGATAGGAATGGCTCAGTTTTGGCTGGGTGGGATAGGTATGGGTCGGTTTTGTCAGGGTGGGGTCGGTTTTGGCAGAGTATTTGTTAGGTTTCGGTTGGTTTTGGCAGGGTGGGGCAGGATTGGGTCGGTTTTGGCAGGGTGGGGTATGATTAGGTCAGTTTTGGCAGAGTGTAGTAGAATTGAGTTGGTTTTGGTAGGGTGGGGTAGGGTTTGCTCGGTTTTGGTAGAGTGGGGTAGGATTGGATCGGTTTTGGGAGGGTGGGGTAGGATTGGGTCGGTTTTGGAAGGGTGAGGTAGGATTGGGTCGGTTTGGACAGGGTAGGGTAGGTGTGGGTCGGTTTTGGCAGGGTGGGCAAGGATTGGGTCGCATTTGGCAAGGTGGGGTAGAATTGGGTTGGTTTTGGTAGAGTAGGGTAGGGATGGGTCGGTTATGGCAGGGTAGGGTAGGATTGGGTCGGTTTTGGCCGGGTGAAGTAGGATGGGGTCGGTTTTGGCAGGGTGGGGTAAGATTGGGTCGGTTTTTGGCAGGGTGGGAAAGGATTGGTCGGGTTTGGCAGGGTGGAGTAGGACTGGGTTGGTTTTGGCAGGATGGGGTAGGATTGTGTCGGTCTTGACAAGGTGGGGTAAGGTTGGGTTGGTTTTGGCAGTATGGGGTAGGGATGGGTCGAGTTGCGTTTGGGAGGGTAGGATAGGTTATGGCAGGGTAAGATAGGGCTGGGTGGTGGTGGACTGGGTAGGGTAGGGCTGGGTAGGGTAGTGTAGGGCTGGGTCCTCCTATCCCTGTTCTTCCCCTCCCCTCCCCTAAATGGAACACTCACCTTTAAAGGGAAAATCACAGCCATCGATCACTCCATGTTTTATTATTGCCTGGCTGTCTGATGTTTAGGATAGTCACCCCTGCACACTACCAAATTCAATATGTACAGTATTATTATTATTATTATTATTATTATTATTATTATTAATTATTATTATTATTATTATTATTATTATTATTATTACTATTATTATATGGTTCTAAATATTACTCTCACTACTATTACTATTACAAACACTACCATCAATCCTGCTGCTGTAACTGTAGCTATTATGACCACTACTACTACTACTACTACCACTTCTACTACTACTACTACCATTAAAATCATCACCATTAGCCAAAAAGGATCACGTGCCAAATAATTCACGTTTGTAATACACGTAGTTCTAAAAAATGCCCACTAATCGCTCTAATAATTCATCCCAGTACTCTCAATGTGTGTGTGTGTGTGTGTGTGTGTGTGTGTGTGTGTGTGTGTGTGTGTGTGTGTGTGTGTGTGTGTGTGTGTGTGTGTGTGTGTGTGTGTGTGTGTGTGTGTGTGTGTGTGTGTGTGTGTGTGTGTGTGTGTGTGTGTGTGTGTGTGTGTGTGTGTGTGTGTGTGTGTGTGTGTGTGTGTGTGTGTGTGTGTGTGTGTGTGTGTGTGTGTGTGTGTGTGTGTGTGTGTGTGTGTGTGTGTGTGTGTGTAAAAATGCCAGTGCTTAATAATGACGCCTTTTTTTCGGCCTTTCTTTACCTGTGTTGCAAGATTCAATAGGTGTTCGTTAATGACTGCTGATGTAAAAATAAAAAATAAAATAAAAATGTTGTTACTCGTGATGATGATGATGATGATGATGATATGATGATGATGATAATGGTATTAACTGTGATGATGATGATGATGATGATGATGATGATGAAGGATGAACTATACCGATATGAAAGATATGATGCGAGAGAAGTGGAGGGATGGAGTGGGGGGTATATGAATGGGGATGGTGTGAGTTGGAGGGAGGACAGCGTGAAGGTGGAGGAAAAAGGGACATGTGAAATTCATTTGTGGCCATCCGTTCCGAGGATTAAGTCGTCTTTCTATAGGCTGACTGTGTGTGTGTGTGTGTGTGTGTGTGTGTGTGTGTGTGTGAGAGAGAGAGAGAGAGAGAGAGAGAGAGAGAGAGAGGCATCAACAGACATACAGTAAATTCACAAGTGCGTGCATATATATAATATCAATGTGCAGTCAATCAATCTATCAATCTATCTATTTTTCTATCAACCAATCAATATATCTACCCATAAAAAAATACATAAAAAAAAACCTTCCTCACCATGTATCAATTTCCACAAAAATTTCCCAACCAAGACGGAAAATAAATCCCAAAATAAACCGCCTGAATTTTTTGCTACGGTGTCAGTGATGGAAAGGTAAAGTTGAGTCCCGGGGAAAAAACCTCAAGACGCCTCCAGACATTTTTCAGGAGGGAACTTGGTAGATAAATAAATAATAGCAAGACGCGGGCCACAAGGATACGGGGGTTGGCAGTGTGGGGTTGGCCGTGTGGGTTTGGCAGTGTGGGAGTTGGCTGTGAGGGGTTGGTTGTGCTAGGGTTGGTTGTGTGGGGATGGCAGTGTGGGGATGGCAGTGTGGGGATGGCAGTGTGGGGTTGGCAGTGTGGGGGTTGGCAGTGTGGGGGTTGGCAGTGTGGGGGTTGGCAGTGTGGGGGTTGGCAGTGTGGGGGTTGGCAGTGTGGGGGTTGGCAGTGTGGGGGTTGGCTGTGTGGGGCTGGCAGTGTGGGGCTGGCAGTGTGGGGTTCGTAGAGAATGGTAATGTGCAGTGAATATATATAATTCATTCATTTATTTTTATTTTTATTTATGTGTGTATGTGTGTGTATGCGGCCATGTATGTATGTCCGTATGTACAAACCGTGCTTTCCTGATACTCATATTTCAGGAAACTATTATGCTACACAAATAAAAGAAACAGACCTGATAATTATGGAACAACAGACTGAAATAAAGCCCCAAAGAACGTGTGGTAAAGCCCCCTTGCTAAATAGTGCATGGACCAAGGACCGTAGGCTGTAGCAAGGCAGAGGAAATAGAGTGAGACAGAAGAGAAAGTGGGAAGGACAGAGGAAATGGGTTGGGTGTGGAAGACGAGAGTGAAGAGACAGTGAAGGAGAAGTGGGAGAGAAGCGGAAGACAGGTAGGAGATGAGAGAGAGAGAGAGAGAGAGAGATAGATAGATAGAGAGAGAGAGAGAGAGAGAATGCAGGAGGGAAGAAAGAGTAAGGAAAGGGTGGAGGAACAGGAAGGTAGGGAATGTGAGAGACAAGGAAGGGATAAGATGAAGGGACGAGAGGGCTGAAAGACAGGGAGTGAAGTTTAAGAGAAGAATCATGAAAGAGGGAAAGAGGGACAGGGAATGCTGGAGACAGGAGAAGAGGGGACAGTAAGGAAGATGGAGGAGAAAGGATGAAAGGGACGTACAAAGATGGATGAGGGTGGATGATGAAAAGGATGAAGAAAGGAAGAGGAAGAAGAGAGGTTAAGGGAAGGATGGAGGTAGGAGCGCGACAGGGTAAGGAAGGTTTGACGCAAGGAGGAGAGGCAAGGTGAGTGGAGGATGAAGGAGGAGGAGGAGGAGGAGGAGAAGGAGGAGGAGGAGGAGAAGGAGGGGGAATGAAAGGAGGGAGTGAGAAAGAAGAATGGGGACAGGATGAAGTGGGACGAAAGGGAGAGAGAAGGATGGAAGAGGAATGATGGAAGAAGAATGAGTGGTGGAGGAGGGAGGGAGGGAGGGAAGAAGGAAAGAGGGAGAGACTGACAGACGGACGGACGAAGGAAGGGAAGGGGTTAGGGAGGGTAAGAGAAAAAACCAAGAGCCAATGTCATTTAACTTTCGCACTTTTTCGCGTTCTCTCCAGGACTTTTATTTTCTCCTCCTGAAGTCTTCCTGTTTGCACACTTCTTGCTTGCCTTACCCTCTTGTTTACTCTCTTTTCTTTTATTTTCATTCGGATTATTGGTTATTTTCTCATTTCGCTTCCCCCGACGGATGAAAGTAATTTGGCGAAGTTCCCGTGGGTTTTTCTGGGGCCTCTAATTCCATTGCGTGTTATTTTCCAAAAGTTAGCGGGAAATTTTGAGTTTTGTCATCAATCGTACCTCCTCAGTTTTCGTCCCTAATTTTCTTGAACCAATCCGAGGGATTAATTTTTTGCGAATTGTGTTTTTGTGTTTCTGTGAGTGGAGTGTGTTTTGGTTTTATGACGTGTGTGTGTGTGTGTGTGTGTGTGTGTGTGTGTGTGTGTGTGTGTGTGTGTGTGTGTGTGTGTGTGTTATTCGAGTGCAGTGCGATTTTGTATCTGTGGGTGGAGTACGTTTTGTTTTTATTACCCGTCCCCGCCCCTGAGGGGCTTGGGGACGGGTATTGTTTTCACTGGGTTTGACTGTTTATTTGTTTGTCTGTCTGTCTGTCTGTCTGTCTGTCTCTCAACAATTTTGCGCGAAAACTACTGGTGCAATTTTGACTAAAATTACCAGAATGATGGGATTTGACCTTCTGATCACCTGATTAAATTTGGTGTCATATTGGGCCAAGGCCCAGGCTGTAGGCCCAAAAAATGTTTTTAAGAAAATCGTTTTTCTCCATAACACTTATCAAATGCGTCACATCAACATGAAACCAAAACCTAAATGTGCACCTTTCAAATCTGCATCCTAAAACATGCCTCATTACATCAGGGGGGTCACCCCCCAGTTATCGGTAGGGGGGTCAATATCAGGTGAATCGGTTCTAAACTTTCAAATGGACATAACATCGTCAATATTCGCCCGATTAACCCCAAATCTGATACATATGTGACATCTTCGACTAGACATCCTGTTGTGTTTATACGTCAGCACTATATGGCAGACGGGGACGGGTTTGCTGTGCCTTGACATCTCTTCTCGTTAAAATTTTATGTTACGAAGTAAGAGAGTAAATATTTTGTTATTCTAAGCATCCACTTGCACTTACACCCTTTCCCGGCCATATACACTAAGGAAATCTCATTCAGCAAATACACTAATATAATCAGTCTTACTCAACGTTAACTCAGCTTCATCCACTTAATTACCCCCCCCCTCTTTCTCTCTCTCTCTTACACACACACAGGTATTTTCACTTGCTTTACATGCAAACTCTCCCTCTCACATGCCCTCACTTTACTACACTGTCTCTTCTTTAGCATACGTGAACACTTCCCTGGACACTCAAACCCAGGGTTGCCAAGGTCGCGGTTTTCCCGCCAAATTGGGCTCGTTTTGAAGCTCTTCCGCGGGCAGATTTTACCGGTCGCGGGTTGCGGTTTTTGGGGTTGGTTTGAAAACTGTCGCGGTTGTTTGGGCTAGTATGGAGTTAAACCACATCACGACAATATACTGAGAGAGAGAGAGAGAGAGAGTTTAAACATATGGCGGAGAGAGACCCCCTAATACTCCCACAGGGACCAGTGGATGCAGCCAGTGCGGAGACTCCGGAGAGAGTTTTGTTTTATCCCAATTATCGTTGCCAGCAAGCACTGCTGCAGTAGAGAGGATTTTCTCTCAGTATAATTTAGTGAAAAGTAAATGAAGAAACAGACAGCAACATGAAACAGTTGAAAACACTCTTCATGTTAGAGCAATATGCGGACATAAAATCTGTTGTAATGATTTCACAAACAAAATTATGTTAGCAAATTTCACATATGACGTACACAGCAACGAAACACAGTGATGATGATCATATAGATTTTTGAATAATATAAGTGTGATGGAAAGTTGACTCAGAGGGAGAGAAAATACCTTCACTTGCATGTTGTATTACCTACAGTAGTGTAATGATAAGTATATTTCAACAGAATCATTGTTGTTTTATGGGCAATAGTGTTTTTATGGGAAATAGGGAAAGTTTAAGTGAATCAAGTGATCATTCAGGCATTAATAGGGACCTATATATGAATTATTAATATAAAACACTAATTTCGCATAAATAGAGGATTTTTAAAATAATTATTGGTGTTGGGCTACTTTTGGGCTGGTTTTCAGTTGGGTTTCCGCGGGCAGAGCAGGGTGCGTCTTGGCAACCCTGCTCAAACCCTTCACACAAACACACACACACACACACACACACACACACACACACACACACACACACACACACACACACACACACAAATATAATGACAGGCAGACATAACGACAAAAAAAAAAATCAGGCAAAAAATCTATATAGATACAGATGACAACGAAATATCAATACACACACAAAAAAATAAACAGGTAGTCATATATACAGACATACACAGCATAACAGATAAAGATAAACAGAAACAGACATATATAAGCATATAATCAGAGATAAATAGATATATATAAAGATAAAGATAGAGTTAGATAGGCAGGCACACAGGGAGACAACTAGATAGCTAGACAGATAAATAGGTAGATACATACAGAATGATTGAGGGAGACAGGCAGACAGATAGACAGACAGATGTAAACAGAGAGAAAAACAGGAACACAGAAAGATAATATATGAACCAAAACAATTAACAAGCAGATGGACACTCCTACAGACAGATACTGAGACTGACCGAGAGAAAACATGGGAGGATAGGTCAAGGAAGGGGAGGGCAGGATGAAATGGAGGAATTAAGAGAAAGGGAGGGAAGGACAGGGATGTGAAGGAAAGAGGAAAGGGAGTACACAGACAGATACACAGAGAGACAGACAGACAAATAGTTGGAAGCATCAGACCCAAGCTATTCAATAAAGGGAAAGTTGTGGTGAAGTGGAAGGAGTGGTGTATGTACTCTGCACAAAGGGGAAGGAAGGGGAAAAATGGGAGAGGAAGGGGGAGAAAAGGGGAAAGAGTGGGAAGGAACGGGAAGAAGGGAAAATGGGAAGGAAGGCGAGGAAAGGAAAGAAGGGGAAGGAGAGGAAAGAAGGAGAAGGAATTGGGAGGAGTGAGAAGATGAGCATTAAGGAAGGGAAGGAAAGGGAAAGGAAGGTAAAGGTGGAGACAGACGAGTGGAAAAGTAGATTACAAGGAGATAATGGCAGACAGACAAGCAGAAAGACGGTCATGTCGCCGGCTTCTCGATTAAGGAAGGGAAGAGAAGGGAGAGGAAAAGGCGACAGACAAGTAGACAGTCTGAGAGAGAGAGAGAGAGAGAGAGAGAGAGAGAGAGAGAGAGAAGGGGGGGAGGGAGAAAGATAGCTGGCTACTCAATAAAAGGAGTCTGCGGTCGAGTGGACAGAAGTGGAGTATGTATTACACACACAGAGCGAGAGGAGAGAGGAGAGGAGAGGAGAAAAAAGAAGAAAAAAAAAAGACGAGAAGAGATGAGAGCATGGAAGAGCGGAGAGAAGAGGAAAAGAGAGAAGAAAACAAGAAGAAAAAAAACACGAGAAGAGATGAGAGCACGAAAGAGAAGAGAAGAGAAGAGAAGAAAAGAAAAGAAGAGAATTACCTGCCCCTCACAGAACGCAGCGTTAGACATCAGATTCGTAGACATGCTTACCTGTAAAGAGAAATTTCGTGTTAACAATTGCTCTTCGTCTATGGTGACAGGAATAATAGGATTAATAGCACCATCTTCCTTATGCCTAATTTAATGATCAGGTGGTAATATGGGCACATAATTACACACACTTCATCCTCCTCACCCTGCACTGTCCTCACAAACTACAAACACACTTCATTCTACTCACCCTGAACCGTCCTCACAAACTCTAACTTCACAAACAGACATTTCATCCCCCTCACCCTGACCTATCCTCACAAATTCTACCCTTATCTTCCAGCATCTCTGATTTTATATATATATATATATATATATATATATATATATATATATATATATATATATATATATATATATATATAAATATATAAAACACAATTTTCACCTACAGAACCATGAATTGTTAAGGTGCATACACAGAGAGTCCGAAGCCAAATACACTCAAACGCATGCTGTATAGCCGTGTAGGTCAGGATAAAATATACAAGAATTACGACTCGTTTCATAGGCCATTCTCTGTAAAAACTGTTTCTCATTGCCACACACAATGTATTCGTAGTTGTCAAAGAGAAACGGACTGGTCAGAAAGTGAACCAATGATATATATTTTTTTGTCCATTTTTTTGCATCCCAACCTATATGATGGGATAAGTTGCGCCAGAGGAAGTACATTTCTGGACTCCGTGTGAATGCACCTTTAAAAACACAGACTAAAAATACTAATCAATCAATCAGTCAATCAATCAATCAATCATCATCATCATCGCCCTGAAATAACAAACGCATAAACACCAATAACAAACATAAGCACTGAACACAAAGACTTATTTTCTCCTCATCCTCATCATCATTCTCTCTCTGATAAATTCACAAACACTCACTCCAGTTCACGGCTTCTCCTAAACCGTGTATGTGTACCCGTGGAGGTGAGGACATTATTCATCTCGGGTTTATTATTATTCAATTATACATGGCCATCATCATTTAATTAGCTCCAAGGCGAGGGCATTTGCATAGTCAATATCCACTTTGTAACCTGGCCCC
>NC_137047.1:0-22500 GCF_032717465.1 Coenobita brevimanus | reverse complement strand
CTCACTCACACAGAAGCTAAATACTTACGCCTAGGAAAAACACCTTAACTAAGCTCTTAAAACTACAAAATACACAAAGGAAATACCAGTCGATGAATACTATGTATCACCACTAAGGTGGGAGTACTGGGATTAACTGTACTAATGGAGCTTGGGGTGCTAGCTGACCTCTCCACTTCTGAGCACAGACCCTTTCTCCGTCACAGCAAACACAAGACTGCATTCAAATACATTGTATGGGCAGGACGCAAGGCGTGGCTAACGGTTGAGGGAAGCAGAGGCGAACGATAAAGAAACAATAGTATCGCTCGCTCAGTAGCGCACTTAGTGACGTGCATCAAATCGGTCACCCCTGAAAACGGTGACGAATGATTTTGAAAAGTATACCCCGAAATGGAGAGAGAAACGGTTAACTGAGCGATACACAGTGAGTTTTCCACTAATAGTTCGTGGCTTCTCACAAAAAGGAAATGTCGCGAATTGATTCGTGACATTACGCCCCATGAAAATTAAATCTTTCTTCCTTCAGAAGAAAGATTTCAATATACATACATATAAATCCTAACTCAGTCACACAAGATTCACACTGTGGTGTGTATGCTATCCTGCTACAGGAGAAAGTCGCAGTCGTCAGTGAGCGAAAAAACCTCGTATTTACGTTAATAGAAGCAAGCTTGAGGGAAAAACTCCGTGACGACGGTGAAAATCCTGTACTCAGGTCAAACTGAGCGAAAATTCGCTACATTTACACTGACAACTAATTGTTGTGTAGCGTGATGTATGTAATACACCGTGTAGGTGTGACAGTTGTAGTGTAACTGTACCTACGTGTAAAATGACACAGTAAATAATATGGCGACGACGAAGGCAGAGGAGAAGAGGCAGCAGCGTGCGGCAGATTATCAGCTGGTCCGCACAGCAAAACTGCTACACCCATTGCTGAACCTGCAAAACCAATTGAGGTGGAGCATCAAAAGTGTCAATGAGACAAAATTCTTATTAAGTTACAATTACTCTCTCTGCCTAGCAGTCAGTACATGCTATGAAAAGTACACTCGAGGTCGCCATTAATTTTAGCACACGATTATGGTCGGCAAGTTGAGAATCCCTGTGCAAACTCGGGTCTTCCATAGCCTCGAACCGCACACGGGTCCTCAACCTGTGCCTTAACCTACAGTTCTTATATTAGTACCGGGAAGCTGAGAATCCTTATGCAAACTTGGGTCTTCCATAGCCTCAAGTCGCCTCTGCGGTGTTCTCTCTCGAACTTCCCCCTTAACCTACGGTACATAATATGTATGTAAAGGCCCTGGACATAATGTGTCCTGTGGGGCCAATGGGCGAGACGTCAGGTCTGCACCCACTTCACCACTACCCTGTCTCTCAACTGACTCAGAGATTACAGGTGTGGTTATAAATGGCACAGGAAGGGCATGTCCCTGAGTAGTGGCGATACTTTGGCACACACTGCAGGAACGGACAAAACTATCTATGTCCCGTCCCATCCCTGGCCACAAAAAGTCAGCTCGGATACGGCCCTGGGTCTTCCTTTTCCCCATGTGACCTCCTGAGGCTGAACAATGACCCCATTGTAACACTGCTAGGCGGTACTTGGCGGGAACGACAAACTGCAGTCGAACCTCGCCCTCGGGTGTTCGTGACTCACGGTAGAGCCGTCCTTGTTTACGAAGGAACTTGGCTCGACCTCCCCGTGAATACTTAATCACTCGACCCTTTTGTTTGTTCCGCACGGTAGCAAGTGTCGGGTCAGAATGTTGTTCTTGCACAACAAGTTGACTACACATCAGATCTTGCGGCGATTCAATGATCACTGGGGTGACACAGTCTGGAGCCTCAGTCATGGCTCGTGTTACCGCAGCAGCCGAAGTCTGAGTAGCGTCATCATCGGAGCAACTATCCTTGACTCCTTGAATATTGCCTACTATTAAGTCAAATAGAGGCTCTGGCATGACAACTGCAAGTGTCGTACCAGTATAAAATGGAGATGCCACCTGGATACATGCCTCAGGGAACAATCTCACTGATCCATCAATAAGCTTTGCATGGATCTGTCGACCTGTATACTGCTCAGGCCGAACTAAACTCTGCTTAACAGAGCAACCTGAGGAACCATTGTCTCTCAGGACCTTCACAGGAATGCCTCCCACAAACCCTGGCTGAACAAGGAAGGTACTGTCACCTGTGGGAGGGCCTGTGGAGGAAGCAGCTAGCCACTCATGAGGCTGCTGAATTGATGTGGCAAACATTGTGCCTTGTGAATTATAAGATGGAACATTGGCCATCTGTGGAGGGGGGTTCACTGTCACTGTGGGACTAGTGAACTGTGGGGAAGTACCCACACTGGTAGGGACGTGACCACCAAGCTGCTGCTGAGGAATGAAGGCTGCATTCGCTTCCTGCCTCTTTTGAGCTGGTGGTGAAAAAGTTTGTCCCGTCGGTCGGTTGCGTGGCTGATACTGCTGCTGGTTAGGGTACTTGTTGTACCGCTTCCACTCAGATTTCTGAGTGTTTTGCCCCTGGTCCTTCTGTGGTTTTGGACCTTGACCATTACTCTGAGAACGGCCTTGGTGCTGGGATTCAGTCTGAGACGGCTTCCCAGACTTGACAGTATCTTTTCTACTCCAGGTGTTTTGCTTACGAGCTTGATACCCGTATGCAGTAAAGAATGCGTCAGCCTTCTCTGCCATTTGGCTGGCATCTTTCACCTGGCAGATCTTAAGCTGTGCTATGAGCTCAGCAGGCCACAACCTCTCTAGCTGTGTACGCAACATAAGGTCAATTATCCCCTCACGCGTGGAAGGAGTTTCATCTTTCTCCATCCACTCATTTAAGTAAGCTGTGAGACGATCAAGGAACTGAACAGCTGTCTCCTTGTCTTGGAGACGAGCTCGCATGAACTGAACTTTGGCGTCGTCTACTGTGAGACCATACGCCTTAATGAGTGCAGCTTTCATCATCTCATATGTGAGATTGTCTCCACGAATTCTGTGGAGAATATCGAGGGCAGGGCCCTCAAATAGGCTAAGAAACTGAAGCCGCTTAGCTGCCTCATCCAGTTGATATAAGTCTACCATGTCCTCAAAACGAGCTATGTACGGCTCGATTCGCTCGCTTTCCTTGTATGAAGGAAGCTTGATGCGTGGGGTCGCCAGGACATGTGCAGGGGGAACGCTCGTGGAGCTTTGACCAACTGCACCAGACGTGTCTGAAGCCAAGGAATCTCGCTTGAGCTTCATCATTTCAAGTTCATGTTTTTCTCGTGCCTCACGTTCGGCACGTTCATGTTCTCGTTCTTTGTCTCGTTGTTCACGCTCGTATTCACGCTGTTCACGCTCGTATTCGCGCTGTTCTCGCTCGTATTCGCGCTGTTCTCGCTCGCATTCGCGCTGAATCTTACGCTCTTCACGGGCATCATTCTCGCGCTGCTGTTCCTGATTATGCCGTGAGAGTATATACTCTTTAATTTCGGTTGGGTCCGAAAGACCCATATCTTTGGCTTCCTGTAAAAATACAGTAGTAGCCATGGCGCTAATTTATTAAGCAAACCGAAATTGAGTACTGACTGCTAGCGACGAATACTAATAAACACAAGTAAAGAATACAGACACAAGTTAGTGGTGACCAGTCTTATCTAGTTAACTGGCAAAAATTAAAGCAAAAATGTAAATGACTGGGAAGACTCAATAATAAACACAATGGGTACGCCGACTTCCCAGGAGCGAATAAAATCGTCTGGCGTTACCAAGCATAAACTAGAGTTAGGTACTCTATTGATTAATAAAGCAAAAATTCACTTGCTAAATTAACGGTAAACACCAGTAAACTTGTGCCTATAAACTTTAATTATAAATACCTAAATATGAATGAGTGAGCACTATCTCGTGAATAGCTTTATAGCTAGGAGTTAATATCCTGGAATGAGGTCGCCAATTGTCACGGGGTTTTTTTATAATATCTCGGTAATTTTGATATAAATGGTTAAATATTATTTAATTTGATAATAATATTCAATAATATTGAAGAGCAGAGACAATGGTTGTCTTGCTACATCAAGCAACGATTACTTTACGTTGGCTTAGCACGATTCTCTGAGAACGAGAATTTATAAACTTCCTCAACAGTACACAGCAGAGACTAATTACTCACAATTGCTGAATTACTGTACTGTTAGCCTCTGGAGAAAGTTACATCACCCCTGACAATAAATAACTAATAATAATAACATCAGGTTCTTGCTGATGCATTAACTCCTGGCACAACGGATTTTAAGTTAATACAAGACTGGTCTAAGTACCAGTTATGAATAGTAAAACGTTTATGCAAGCTAGGAGCTATATGGGAAATAAGCTTAATTATGGAGAAATGAAACAAGATTTACTCTACATTAAGCTCAAGAAATAGAACTGTTAAATTTATTAATTACAAAAATAAATTTAACATTACATTTCAAATCAAATCAATGAGACGCACTCGCTCACTCACACAGAAGCTAAATACTTACGCCTAGGAAAAACACCTTAACTAAGCTCTTAAAACTACAAAATACACAAAGGAAATACCAGTCGATGAATACTATGTATCACCACTAAGGTGGGAGTACTGGGATTAACTGTACTAATGGAGCTTGGGGTGCTAGCTGACCTCTCCACTTCTGAGCACAGACCCTTTCTCCGTCACAGCAAACACAAGACTGCATTCAAATACATTGTATGGGCAGGACGCAAGGCGTGGCTAACGGTTGAGGGAAGCAGAGGCGAACGATAAAGAAACAATAGTATCGCTCAGTAGCGCACTTAGTGACGTGCATCAAATCGGTCACCCCTGAAAACGGTGACGAATGATTTTGAAAAGTATACCCCGAAATGGAGAGAGAAACGGTTAACTGAGCGATACACAGTGAGTTTTCCACTAATAGTTCGTGGCTTCTCACAAAAAGGAAATGTCGCGAATTGATTCGTGACACCCCCAATCATGAGAAGGTTAACATCATTTTCATAGCTGTCTGAAGGAGTAATCTGGCGAAGAATTTATGCAGTGTATATGCAAACAAAAGGTTGCTGGTTCTTTGAAAGCAGTGATAAGAAACAGGGAAGTGAGCATGGAAGTGAAAAAGTTACTACATGACAGTATTGTGATACCAACTCTAACGTACGGAAGTGAAGCTTGGACATTGTTGGAAGGACACAAGTCAAGAGTGAGAGCAGTGGAAATGAGTAATTTAAGAGGAGCCTGTGGAGTCACGCGGAGAGACAGGCTGACGAATGAAGATATAAAGGAGCGTTGTGGTGTGGATGTGGATGTGATAGGAAGCGTTATGAGGAACACACTGAGGTGGTTTGGGAAAGACTGACGAAGAAAGTGTATGTGAGTGAGGTGGAGGGGGGAAGAGGGAGGGGGAGGCCGAGGATGAGATGGAGGGATGGGGTGGAGAGGTATATGAGAGAGGGGGGTGTGAGTTGGGAGCAGGGCAGTGAAATGGCGGGGGACAGGGCGACTTGGAGGCGATTTGTTTGTGGCCACCCCAAACGGGATTGAGGCGTCTGGCAATAGATAGATAAATAGATAAATATGCAAACAAACCTATGAAAATTATAAACTGCAGTAGACTCGTTTACCAGAAAATAATAATAAAAATAATAGCAATAATAATAATAATAATAATAATAATAATAATAATAATAATAATCTTCAGTTCAAGGTCTTTTTTTAACTTTATTCCTGCCAAATTAATCCCCTGCACCCACAGCCTCGCCACCCCAAAGTCTCAATCCACTTTGCCTTCCCCCAGTGAATAAGCTTACGAGGAGCGAAGACGATTTATTCACGAGCACAGAGCTGGGACTTTTTTGGGGGGTGATTATTCCTCCCCCCTTCTACTCCCTCCAGCCCCCTCCCCCCACCTCAGCGACCCCACCACCATGACCCCCCAACCCACCCACGTCCCGCACCTACCCCTCACCCCACTTTCCCAACTACCTCCCCCCTCCAATTCTCCCACCTCTCTCTCTCTCTCTCTCTCTCTCTCTCTCTCTCTCTCTCTCTCTCTTTGGTCTTTTTTTGTCTTGGCGATGGTCTTAATGTGCCCCAGGTGTTAGTGAGGAGGGATGTTTTGGCCTACGTGATTAAATGAAAGAGAGAGAGAGAGAGAGAGAGAGAGAGAGAGAGAGAGAGAGACAGAGACAGACAGACAGAGAGACAGACAGACAGAGAGACAGACAGACACACAGACAGACAGACACACAGACAGACAGACACACAGACAGACACAGACAGACAGACAGACAGACACAGACACACAGACAGACACAGACACACAGACAGACAGACAGAGACAGAGAGATCTATCCAGGCCTAAAAATTCCTTCGGACTGCTTTCATCTCTTATTTTTTCGCCACCTTGTTTTCCCATATATTTTTTCCAAATATATTTTCCACTGGACCGCCTCTTTCACTCTATTGTTTTCATCATCCCTCTCATCTTTTTTTTTTTTTTCATTTTTCCTTCCACTGATATTCCACTTCCTCATCCTTCTTTTGTTGTATCGAAAATTCTCTCTCTCTCTCTCTCTCTCTCTCTCTCTCTCTCTCTCTCTCTCTCTCTCTCATTAGCAAGTCCTCACTAGTTAAGGATCTAGGCGTACTAATTTCAGACGATCTGAAATGTTCGAATCAATGTATCTCTGCCGCCAATAAAGCCAACAGGACCCTAGGCTTCATCAAAAGACATTTTACATATAAAAGCAAAGATATTGTAATCCCCCTATACAAAAGCATAGTCAGGCCACACTTAGAGTTTGCAGTGCAGTTTTGGGCGCCTCACCTAATTAAAGATATAGAAATACTGGAAGCGGTCCAGCATAGGGCTACCAAGTTAATCCCGTCCCTGAGGAATAAACCATACCTCGAGAGACTCAAGGAATTAAACCTATTCTCTCTTAGAAAACGGAGACTCAGGGGACAACTGATTGAATGTTTTAAGATTCTAAAAGGCTTCAGTAATACTGATTCAAACAAGCTATTCACAGTAATTGCCGAGACTGTAACTCGAGGAAATGGTATGAAGTTGCAAGCAAGGAGGGCTAATCTTGATACAACCAAAAACTTCTTCACTTACTCTGTTGTAAGCGAATGGAATAAACTCCCTGGGAATGTAATTGAAAGTGGTACCATAAATATGTTTAAAAGGAGACTGGACATGTATCTCGACGCAATTGGTATCGTTTAGTTAGGATGGAGCAATTATTGCATAATCGCGTCTACATTCATGTGTCTATTAGACACAGACAATATTATAGAATATAAATAATAGATAAACATTCTATTCATCTTTTGATTAACAAAAAAAAAAAAAAAAAAAATTCATGCATAGAGTAAGTATGTGGCTGTATGCCCAAATTTTCCTTTTCCATATTATTCTACTTTCTGCCGATCCTATAAAATTCCTTCAGGTTTTTCATTCCTGCAAGGTATTACTTCCTCTCTTGTTTCCTGTACGGCAAATGCCGGAGGGTCTGGAGGGTGGGGGAGAGAGCCTTCTGCTGTGCTATCCTTTTCTCCTGCTCCTATGCACTGTATTAGGATTAAGGCCGGACCACCTCGTAGGGACCGTAAGGTCTGTGTGGTCTGTGTATCTATGTAACTCTATGTAACTCTCTCTCTCTCTCTCTCTCTCTCTCTCTCTCTCTCTCTCTCTCTCTCTCAGATGTGTTCCCCCTTTCCACTATTTAACCCGACCCTCTCTCCTCGCCGTCCAAATGTCTGGCTTTTTATCCTTACCTTGCCTTTCCCCGGCTCCGTCTCCTCCATTCTGCCTAAAGCCTTCCCTTTGCCAGCATTTATACTCTCACTTCCACCCAAATACCCCTCCCCCTCTCCCCCTCTTTATATCCCTCTTACTATTTCTCTTGACCTGCTTCTTCCTCCTTTCTTGATCTTCTATTCCTCTTCCTCTTCCTCTGTCTTCCTTCCCACACGTAAGCCCTCTCTCCCTTCTTCAGTATATTACACCTTTTTTTACATATACCCCTCTGTCGCTCCCTTAACTCGCATATCCCTCTTTGTGTTTCCCTAATTGCTTAGCCTTCTCTCCCTCTTTCATATTATATTTCTAACAAACTCTTACTCTCTTCCGTGTATCCCGCTCTGTCGTCTCCTTGATATCCCTCTTACTCTTTGTTCTTTACTCGTTCCTAATTTCTTGGCCTTCTCTCCCTCTCTCGTATCTTCTTTCCCACACTTTCTCTCGTACATGTATTTTCTTTCGTCTCCTTTAAATTCCTCCTATTCTACATTTCCCCTCGTTTCTTTCTTTTGTCATAGCTGTCTTTTCTCCTCCTTTTTTGTCTTGTTTCCTACGCTTAAGCTCTCTTCATTATTAAAGTTACACCTTCATTTTCTCCCAGGTACTGCTCTCTCATTCTTTTGGTATTGCTCTCTGTATTTCTCCTAATCTTAATTTCTCTCTTCGTGCTCCCTTCCTCTTCCTCATCTTCTTTCTCACATTTAGCCCTCTCCCTTTTTCCATCTTCCTTTATATTCCTTTCATTCTATACTTCCCTTTCCCTTACTCTTCCCTAGTACCTTATTTTCATCTTTTCCTCATTTTCCCTCACACACTCCTTTTCGTCACCCTTCTTACAGCTTCCCTCTTTAATATTCCTCTTACTCTATGCTTAGCTTCACCTGTCTCTTCCTTCGCTTCTTATTTTCCTCTTTTCTCCCTTTTCCTTCCTGCACTCTTTTCGTCACCCTTCTTACTCCCTGCTTCCTGATCCCCGGCACCCAAATCGCGTTACCCATCTACTTTACCATGCAATCAAGTTCATTCCTCTGAATCTCTCCCCTCTTCCCCTGTCATTCCTCCTGCTTCTTCCTCAATGCAGCTAAACTAATTGATCCACGCGTCTGCTTTGCCCCGTTTCAACTCCTGTCTCTTTCCCTTACCCATATCCCTGCTATTACTCCCTTTCCCTTGTATGTTATTTACAATTTCACCTAACGTTTGTGCGAGTGGCAGAGTTTAATAGTTATAAGGCATCTCTTGCTATTGGCCATTGTTATGTAAAATATTCTCTCCTCAGTCTCTGCTTGTCCTTTATCCCCCTCCCTCCTTTCCTCCATCTCCCCATCCCTCCATTTCTCTCCCTCGGCTTCCATCGCTCTCCCCCTCCTTGCTCTCCCCTTTCACGTCGCTATTTTTGACAGCTGCCCATCTCACCCACGCCGGTATTCGTGACCTGTTTTCCTCTAAGCATCAAGCTCTGTTGGAATGATTCTCTATTGGTTCCTCGATATTTTGGCTACGAAATTCCCTCTGTATATCAGCGTCCTAACAAACCCAGGGCGCCTGTAATATTAAAACAATAATGCTTACCCCTTTCAATCTTATGACGAATTATTCACGCTGTCCCTAAAAGACTTTAGAGACTCTTCGGACTGTAGTTCTTATATATAGTCGTAGATATAGACTTCATTAACCCCCTCTATTTTTTTCAGGCAGGGAAAAAGGAACTAATGGCCAGAAGCCGGCAAGCTTTTTACAACAAAAAAATTGAAAAGAAAAAAAAAAAAAAAAAGCCAAAGATGAAGTTTAATAATTTTGAGACATGTAAATTAGAAAATGTCATGCTTTTGAAGGGGTTAACATCATTGCCTAGACTAAGCCTCGTCTTACTACAGGGCAATTTTTTCACTTTATAGAAACACCGTAATGGGTTAGTCTGAAAGAACGTCCTTCCTCTGAAAATTAGGAGTATTAACGCCTAAGTTTTTATGCATTTCAAAAGTTTAGGATCCCAAACTGAACTGACAGCTTATATACCCTCTCCGGGAGAAGGTTATAGGGATGAAATTATACTTATTAACAGTGACACCCGTTTTATTATACTCTAACGTGCTGATAGGTAGTGGTGGCAACAACATCCACTCCTGTAGTGCTGCCTACTTCTTTGTTTCAGTCCTCCTCTTCCTGTATCATTCATCCTTCCTGTCTATTATTCTACCCACTTCAGGCGAGTGCATCACGTAACAAGCCCAATGGTTCCCTGTTACCCAGAAAACCATATGTAACGCTGAGTGGTAACCATACACCCACATAACAGGGCGATGTGCATCAGACTATGGTGCCCCTGTTAAAAGAGTCCAGTTCCAAATGTGACATTTATCCAGGTAATAAACCGATACTCTTCCCACTGCCTTGTTATGGCGGGGCGTCGTCTGCTGCAGGAGAATATCACTTCAAAGCATGGGAAAGTCATGTCTCAAGAATTACTCTACCCGCCACACATGCAATATTCCTCAAATCAGGCCCCCTTTTATAAGTGACAACAGTTGTTTAAGTCTGCATAGGTTAAAGAAAGTGAAAGTACAGTATTGATTTACAAAGTAAATACATTCACACCCAATACACACGTAAAACTACATCAACTGAGAATGACTGTAAAGTGTACGGTGTATGACAACTTGTAGTCTACTCCACATAGCTATTTTCATAGCTAAATCCATAGTTACTCAATTTCTTCCAAAATATTTCCTGGCCATACCTTACTACTTTCTTCTACTAACTTTGTTCACTTATCCTTTATTTCCTATGTCCTTAGCAATTTCTTATATCTTCCACTTTATATCCCACCACACTTTCTATATTCTCCACATTTTTCCCCATATCCATACAACTTAATATTTTCACAAGGATTTTTATTGCCATACGTTAGTCAAATATCACTGCACTATAGGCGCCTTGCTCAGCCTTCTCTGCTCCCACAAACTGCTGCTGTCTGCGGCTGCGGTAGGCCACTTGCCGAGATGGTACTTAACATCGATAGTCTGGAATTCTTGAAGTAGACGGTATGAGAGGGGCGAGAGAGAGTGAAATGAGGCGGGGATGTGTCCGTGAGTGCTGTGTGCCGGCTACTGCTTTTACCGAGACCTCTCACCCATCCAGGTCACTTTGGTTTTGCAGTGACATCATCGTCCACTCACCAGTCTTCTCAACTCGACTGAGCAGCCACGGCACATGTGGAGTTTAAAGCATTATTAATACACTTTGGTAAAATGTAATGTGTAATGTGTTTCAGACATTCAGCCACTCATTCCTCTTAATTACGAGATAAGTGGAATATGAATGAAAACTGAGGAAAACTTTCTATTCGATCCCAGACGAAGCAATGATAAGCAATTAAATCTTGTAAACATTGAACGAAACATACACTGAATGAAGAAACCACTTGTTGGACGACGTAAGAAAGAATTAGCGTAGTTCTGCACAAATAATACGCTAATTTTTAGGAATTTAATGTCATGACAGTCGAGACGAACCACCCTGCAGGGGCGGTTGCTTGGCTCCAATTGGAGTCTGGTCAGCTAGACATTGCTTGTTTAATAAATCAATAAATGTTCATGATTTTTCCTCAAGGAGTTAATGACAGTTTTATGTAACCCTCCCAGAACGACACGAACAAACCACAGACGATTTAATTGACCAAAACCCTATTCAATCAGAGCTGACGGATTGGAAAAAATTGCAGACTAATACTGCAGGTACCAAAACAATGAAGGCAGTAATTAAGTGTAGTGAAGAGTCAACATTGTGCCAGCCACCGACCCAAGATGGTGGACAAAATGTGGATATGGGGGTCAGAGGGTCAGGGTGTAGGAGAGAATATGGTGGAAAAATGCTGGTAGAACAGAAATTGATCATTACTTAAAACACACACACACACTAAGGTTCACTGTCAAAACAGACCAACAACAGTACAACATGAACTGAACAAGCTATCAAAGGTTAGCCACGAAAAACGTGACGGTAAATACATAACTAATAAATTGAAAAAGTGAAGCAAGTGACGAACACAGGTCACTTTTCAATATAACCACACGAATTTCCCTCATGATTTCTTTATTTTCGTCAATACCTTTATGTAAAAGTACCTATAAATCTAACTAACCCCGTTGTCAGTCCTTAATCTTGCAGTTTAAAGCCACTGCTCCACGATATGGAAAAATACAGGGGACAAGGGAAGGGGCTATGCTGTAACGCGCCTCTCATCACTACTAGCCAATTCCCACCAAACCGTACCCACTCCCTGGATGACCTACCCCACTCGTCGTTATTGCTACAGCCCAGCACTTTCCTACGAAGAACCCCCAAAACAAAAACCACCTCCCTCTATATGTGGCTGTCGTAACAATGATTAATATATACATAAACATTTCAGCTGTACACATGAATTAAATGCAGATTTACAAATATTCCACCACCACTGTCACTCAGATCACTCCTATCACCTATTCTTAAAACTATCACTATCAAATTTAAGTCCAAAATAAAGCTGTACAAGTAGTAAATATAGAACATACCTCCATAAATGGTTAATATCCGACTACCACCTTCCCACTAGATACATCAAGCTTTAGTTCAACGGCTGGATCCACTATCGATGTCCTCTAACATCAGTCACTAATTTCTCCAACTTATTACCTCACGTATGGACTCTGGTCTAGCGCCGTGCAAGGTTATTCACGTCCCATTGCTCCTGGTTAACTAACTAATTTCATGCAGGTTTATTTCACCTCGACTCTGAATGAAGCACCACAGCTTCACGAAAGCATGAATATCAGTATGAAGTACTCGACTCCACGGAGGAGAAAAGATGCGGAGTAACGACTCAACGTTAAAACTGCGAGGCCATTACCTTCACGCCATCTAGTGCACAAGCGAGATAAGGGAGAACGGGATATAAGAGAACGGTTACGGGGTAGACTATGTTTAGATTATGAATCGGGAATATATAAGCCTTCCACGTGACACTAAGTTAGTCTAAAATAATTATATTGTGCATGAGCATCCTTCACCATTGATAACATGAGGCTGGTGAATAGTGTCCCATATAACGTATTTTGAGACAAAGATTCATTCCAGTGATAAAAGTCTTTGATCCGGAATATACTGGATGTATTAATAATACAGACAAGAATATTATAGTGTATTTATTGAGTATATAGATGTACATGTTAGGTTACATTATTATCCCGGAAACATTCACACGGGCAACACAAACCCATAGCCGTTTGTTGTGTTAGCTCTGTTAATCATAAGTATCAGGTGGATTGGACTGGACAAAATTCCTTTCCATTGTTTTCAGACGCACTTCTACCACATTCCTGTGGATATCTATATACCTGTGGATATCTGTATATCTATATCGGCATCTGTCTATCTGTCTGTCCATCTATCTGTCTATTTGCGAGTGAATCACTTAATAACACGCGATTCATAAATATGCTAATACTCACAGGGAAAAAGAATACACGAAATATCCCATGTGCTTCGGCCATTTCGTGTTTCCTTTTCCCTGTGGATATCATCTCTCTCTCTCTCTCTCTCTCTCTAATATATATATATATATATATATATATATATATATATATATATATATATATATATATATATATATATATATATATATATATATATATATACCTAGGCTGCTTCCCCCAGGGAAAAGGAGGTAGCCGAGACAGGACGACACACTCCCCATTTACTCATCCATTCAAACACAATCATTCGCATCTTAGCCCCAAAGGGGTGAACGGACAGATCCTCACCGCACCACACCTGCATATAATAGTAATTTCCCGTTATCGGTATACGAGTAATATCCTTTAATAATAGATGGTGCATATCTTCACTGTCATTTTCACAAGATCAATAATACGGCATCATATATGAATATTGTCAATCAATATTGATTGTGTGAGGGCCGGTAAATAATATCCTGCATCGCGAGTGTGGCGGTATTACCTCAGCAAGTTCACATGTCCCTTATCAATGCCCAACGTATCCTTTATCATACGTGTAATGAAACATAGTAATTTCTACAGATTTCTATATTAGGCGTACGTGCCGAGGCCCAGTTTCAGCTGTTGACGTCTTAATCTGCACCAACATTTATGACCGTAGTACAACTGTTTATGCATAACATTTTGTTACATCTGTTTTACGCACCCCTTTTTGTCCTTTGGGAAGAAACGAAACCGTAGGTTAGTTCCAGTTATAGTCGGCCTTGCGCCCGTTTGCGATTGTGGTGTGGCCCGCACCTGTGTACAATGGTGCCACGTTTCCCCAACTTGCGATGTGAAACGGAAGCTATTTATATACAAGGCATCACAAATTCGATAAATTCAGATGAATAAAACTTACACTTGTGTATTTTGATGGATGAATCAACAGTAATCTTATTATGCATAAAATATTTATACAGTAACACAGAAACATGGCATACATATTGTACAGTGTTGCTAAAAGAAATAGCAGTCACTTTTAATGTTTTTTAGCGTAGTTTTAGGGTGGTTAATAATATTACAGTTATGGATATAATAGAATGAGCCTGAAAAAAGAAGAAATATGCCAATATCCAAAGTAAAAGAAATAATTCATATAATTCTTGTGAGTGGCAGCACTGACAGATAGCTTCCCTACAGAGAGAGAGAGAGAGAGAGAGAGAGAGAGAGAGAGGCAGGAGAGGGGCATGCATTGAATGCATTGTCGGCATCACTAAATATAACAAAACCAAATTAACAAATGAAAGCACAATTATAAATAACTTATAAAAGAATCAGAAGTACTCAGGGTGGCTCACATTTCCCGCCAGGAGAGAGAGAGAGAGAGAGGTCTGTCACTGCCTTCTTTGTATTCATTTGTTCCTTTGTACATACTGCACACACTGATATACATTGTTCCTATTGATGCACATATATCTATACACGTAATTTCTCTCTCTCTCTCTCTCTCTCTCTCTCTCTCTCTCTCTCTCTCTCTCTCTCTTCTAATACTGACCACGTGGTAGGTGAATCCAGCCCCCCCTTCCCCTTCCCTCCCTTCTTAATCCCTCCTGGGTGTCTCAGGTCAAATCCCCCTTCACACTTCCCCTCCCCCCTGGACCACCACCCCAACAAACCCACATCCACACTCCCACCCACACCTACACCCACACCCCACTACGTCGGGGTGTATGAATCAGTAACGTAACAAACCTCTCAGCAGACAGTAACTTTGACACTCCATCTACTACTAAATATAACAAAACCAAATTAACAGATGAAAGCACAATTATAAATAACTTATAAAAGAATCAAAAGTACTCAGGGTGGCTCACATTTCCCGCCAGGAGAGAGAGAGAGAGAGAGAGATAACGGTATAGAAAACGTGGCAACACTGTACACAGGTGCGGGCCACACCACAGCCGCAAACGTGCGCGAGTCCTACTATAGTGGGATTTTCCCACAAACAACACAGCGGTGTCCAGGGTTTAGAGCCATGTTTATTTGTACCGCCACGCCCCCTCACATCCCGCCTGTCAACTTATGTAAACAAACGTACGACACACCAGCGACCACAATGCCATCTGTTGACCAAGCCAGCTCGTTACATTGGTCTCGTGTTCGCCCGTAAGAGTCCATGACTCGACTCTCACGATGGCCATTTTGTTTTTAACTCTTCCAACTGTGAATTTCTGGCTTCGAATGACGCACTCACACATGCATATACACACACACGTACACACACACGTAGACATACACATACATACATAGATATACATATAAGCACACACACATACACACACACACACCACACACATGTTTGTATGTGTGTGTATGTATATATGCATGCATGTGTGTGTGTGTGTGTGTGTGTGTGTGTGTGTGTGTATGTGCAAGCTAAAATCAAGTAGTAGCAGTAGCAATAGTAGACCCTACCTCAACACTGTTCCTGTGGCACTGTCTTTGATGTAAACCATGCAATGGTGTGCAAGAAGGCAGGCTGTGTGTACGCGACGTCACTGCCAAAATGCTGCAGGAAATATGCCATGATGTCACCACAGAGCCAGCTGTGCTGCCCCTAGACGGCGAGCACTTCACCCACAGAACAGCAAACACATCAAATGATGCCAGAATGGATGTCAGTGCTGCAGGTTTGCGGACACGTGAGCAGAGGGTTTTCTTCAACATTAGGATAATTGATCCTATGGCAGCATGTCATCGTGAACTGTGTCTCGAGGCTGCACACAAAAGGAATTAACAAAAAAAAAAAAAAAAACAGACTATCAAGAAAGGATCTAACTTTTGCATCACGTTGGATTCACTGCCTTTGTGTTCACAACATCAGGTGGGACGGGTCCAGAGGCGAGCAAATTCTCTCGAGACTGGCAGAGATTCTTTCTAAGAAGCGTCAACGTCAAAGTTCCGTTATGGCCTGGATGAGGTGTCAACTGTCCTACTCCCTTGGGAGGTGTGCACTGCTATGCCTCCGGGGCACAAGAACATCAGCCCTCAGGCCTGTCTCTCTGGCAGGTATGGATTACGAAGCTACTGTGACTGAGTCACATTGACCAGCAACTCCAATAGATTAATGTTTTTGTTGACACTGTAATAATAAAAAATATATTAGTAATAAAGTTTTTTATGGTTGGTGGGGGCAATCCCCATCCACCCACTCGATGTAGTGCTGATCTTGGATGCCCGCCCATTCCTCTCTTCCTTCGTTCTTTCTATTGTTCCTTATCTGCCTTTTTTTTCCTTCATTCTTTCCTCGCCAGATGGTTTCCTGTACACCAGGAAACCTTTTACTACGGTGGGTGGTAATCATATAACCAATTTATGGCGCCTGATGGTTTAGTGGGCAATTAAGGCGCTCCAATCGGATTGAGCCTGTGCAAGTTAATATCCAAGGGATGGTTAGGGTTTAATGCTCACGTAATGTCACTCAGGGATGAGTGAGGCTGGTCATTCTCATCATAAATGTGAGGACCAATTTGCCTAGCTCCAGGCTCCTATGCTCCTCATGGGGCAACACAGGATTAGATGATGAATGAATGAATGAATGATGATAAAGTCTTGGCATATGGTTGGTAAGGACAGTGGCTGGTGTGTTTGGGGCCAACAGATTGTATTATGGTTAGTGATAACCTTCACATTACAACTCCAATGGTGAACTGTATTATGAGGCTGGCTGCTGAGCTGCACGGTATAATTCCCAAATGGATGGACGTGATTTGCTTGCTGTATTATTTCTAAAAGTGGTAGTTGTAGTAGTAACAGTGGTAGATTTTTATTTTTTTTTAATCAGAAGATGTACTCAGCAGGTTGGTGATGTTTGGCTGAATGCAACACATCCAAAGAACATCACTGTATTTCAAATAATTACCAGTAATTCTCAGAAATACCATGTTATTTGGACATGTTGCATTCAGTCATCACCAACCTATCAAGTGCATCTTTGCCTCGATTAAAAAAAAAAAAAAAAAATCTAAGTATAGTAGTAGTTGTAGCAGCGGTTGTAGTAGTTGTAGTAGCAGTTGCAGTAGTAGCAGTAGCAACAGCAGCAGCAGCCGTAGCATCATCATCATCATTAGTAGTAGTAGTCCATCCAGTACCGTAATATATAAACCACCCTACATAAACACCCCCCAAGAAATCCATACCCAATTTAGGTGAAAGAAACACATCTTTAAGTTGTGTATATTTATTTCAGCATTTATAACAATTTCTTCTAAACTATTTGGGCTAACAATAGATTATTTGACCCAGTGAAAATACCTTATATTTCAGTATTAATTGCCATGGAAATTACTCTTGCCCAGTCCCCTCGGGTGAAAAGAAAGATAGAAATAACTCGTCTTTTTACGTTTAAATCCAATAACTTCCCTTCCTCTTGTCTAGTTCCCTTAGATGAAAACAAAGGGTATTTAAGCCATTTATTTGTATTCAAGCATATATAATTTGAAAGGAGCATGTGGAGTTACGTGGAGAGACAGACTGACAAATAAGAATGTGAAGGAGCGTTGTGGTGTGGATGTGGAAGTGACAGGAAGCGTTAGGAGAAACACACTGAGGTGGTTTGGCCATGTGGAGAGGATGGAGAGTGTAAGACTAACGAGGAGAGTGTATGTGAGTGAGGAGCATGTGGAGTTACGTGGAGAGACAGACTGACAAATGAGGATGTGAAGGAGCGTTGTGGTGTGAATGCGGATTTGATAGGAAGCGTTAAGAGAAACACACTGGGGTAGTTTGGCCAGGTGGATAGGATGGAGAGTGAGAGACTGACGAGGAGAGTGTATGTGAGTGAGGTGGAGGGGGGGAGAGGGAGGAGGAGGAGGAGAATGAGATGGAGGGATGGAGTGGAGAGGTATATGAGAGAGGGGTGTGTGAGTTGGAAGCAGGGCAGTGAAATGGCAGAACATAAGAACATAAGAAGAGAGGATAACTGCAGTAGGCCTGTTGGCCCATGCTAGGCAGCTCCTAGAAGAGTAACTGAACTACTAGAATGAGATAAGGATAGCAAAGAAGAAGGCTCTCCCCCGCTCTCCAAACCCTCCAGCCGAAGCCGGCAGGAAAAAGTCAGAAAGAACACCACGCCGTATAGAAAAACTGGCGTGGACATTTTACAGGAAAGTGTGAAAGGAGAATAGAAACTATCATAGTGTAACCTGAAAAGGAAAAATTATGAATTAGTATTGGTTATAAGATTTTCTTTTTTCTATATCCACCCCTCATTAGTCATATGCTTATCTAGTCTATGCTTGAAACTCTCAATGGAAGAGGCAGCAACTACTTTACTAGGTAGCTTATTCCATTCGTCTACTACGCTATTACCAAACAAATTTCTACCTATTTCCTTACTGAAACGGAATTTTTCTAGTTTGAAACCATTATTTCTAGTTCTATCCTGTATGCTCACTTTAAGTACCTTGCTCATATCTCCTTTATTTATACCCTTCATCCACTTAAACACCTTGGGGACAGGACGACATGGAGGCGGTTTGTTTGTGGCCATCCCTTACAGGATTAAGGCGTCTGGCAATAGAGAGATACATAATTTGTCTCCTACCTTATTTCAGATAGAAACAATAGATATTTGAATAGTAACCAAGGAGACTCATTATCATTGTGAGGGTAAAATCTTGGTAAATGAAGGAATTCAAGGGAAATTGGGGTACTCGGATTATATATCACTTTTTGTTGGTCGAATCTATTAACTATTGGTTCATTTACTCGAAACTTGCTTGCTGGTAGTGCCTGAATCTTCGAGTTTAGTGAAGCCTGGTTCGTGCTGAATACTGGATCGAGTCACACTGTTTGATGCTTCAAGTATGGGTTTTCGAGTTGAAGGGAGTTAATGTGGAGTTCTATTTTCTGGTGTTAGTCAGTCGTCTCTGGATAACCACCAAGGTATAAGACTTAGGGAAAATATTGTCAGTGATCCATTTCTTTGGGTAATTTAGTGATGTTGTCTTGTATATTGTTTTATTCTCTTCTCCAGCTTTGGAGAATTATCCTTCTACATACCTTGTATTTGGTGTGTTTTCTCCCGGCCTTTTTTATGTTCAGGATTTTATTTTTGTCTAGGGCCGGGCAGAGCGACATCTCCTGGTTATGGCTCGACCAGGACTACCGGTACGAGAGTAGAGGGAATCCCTTGTGAGGAACTGGGGCTGTAGCAGACCCTGCTGTAGCAGACCCTGCTGTAGCAGACCCTGCTGTAGCAGACCCTGCTGTAGCAGACCCTGCTGTAGCAGACCCTGCTGTAGCAGACCCTGCTGTAGCAGACCCTGCTGTAGCAGACCCTGCTGTAGCAGACCCTGCTGTAGCAGACCCTGCTGTAGCAGACCCTGCTGTAGCAGACCCTGCTGTAGCAGACCCTGCTGTAGCAGACCCTGCTGTAGCAGACCCTGCTGTAGCAGACCCTGCTGTAGCAGACCCTGCTGTAGCAGACCCTGCTGTAGCAGACCCTGCTGTAGCAGACCCTGCTGTAGCAGACCCTGCTGTAGCAGACCCTGCTGTAGCAGACCCTGCTGTAGCAGACCCTGCTGTAGCAGACCCTGCTGTAGCAGACCCTGCTGTAGCAGACCCTGCTGTAGCAGACCCTGCTGTTGTAGCAGACCCTGCTGTAGCAGACCCTGCTGTAGCAGACCCTGCTGTAGCAGACCCTGCTGTGCAGACCCTGCTGTGCAGACCCTGCTGTGCAGACCCTGCTGTGCAGACCCTGCTGTGCAGACCCTGCTGTGCAGACCCTGCTGTGCAGACCCTGCTGTGCAGACC
The DNA here is from genome assembly GCF_032717465.1 of Coenobita brevimanus. NCBI lineage: Eukaryota > Metazoa > Arthropoda > Malacostraca > Decapoda > Coenobitidae > Coenobita > Coenobita brevimanus. Next base: position 2,382 of record NC_137047.1, on the reverse strand, counting down.
CTGCTGTAGCAGACCCTGCTGTAGCAGACCCTGCTGTAGCAGACCCTGCTGTAGCAGACCCTGCTGTAGCAGACCCTGCTGTAGCAGACCCTGCTGTAGCAGACCCTGCTGTAGCAGACCCTGCTGTAGCAGACCCTGCTGTAGCAGACCCTGCTGTAGCAGACCCTGCTGTAGCAGACCCTGCTGTAGCAGACCCTGCTGTAGCAGACCCTGCTGTAGGAACCAGTGCCAGGGGGTGGTTCGGGACACCTGGCTGTTGGAACCAGTGCCAGGGGGTGGTTCGGGACACCTGGCTGTTGGAACCAGTGCCAGGGGGTGGTTCGGGACACCTGGCTGTTGGAACCAGTGCCAGGGGTGGTTCGGGACACCTGGCTGTTGGAACCAGTGCCAGGGGGTGGTTCGGGACACCTGGCTGTTGGAACCAGTGCCAGGGGGTGGTTCGGGACACCTGGCTGTTGGAACCAGTGCCAGGGGGTGGTTCGGGACACCTGGCTGTTGGAACCAGTGCCAGGGGGTGGTTCGGGACACCTGGCTGTTGGAACCAGTGCCAGGGGGTGGTTCGGGACACCTGGCTGTTGGAACCAGTGCCAGGGGGTGGTTCGGGACACCTGGCTGTTGGAACCAGTGCCAGGGGGTGGTTCGGGACACCTGGCTGTTGGAACCAGTGCCAGGGGGTGGTTCGGGACACCTGGCTGTTGGAACCAGTGCCAGGGGGTGGTTCGGGACACCTGGCTGTTGGAACCAGTGCCAGGGGGTGGTTCGGGACACCTGGCTGTTGGAACCAGTGCCAGGGGGTGGTTCGGGACACCTGGCTGTTGGAACCAGTGCCAGGGGGTGGTTCGGGACACCTGGCTGTTGGAACCAGTGCCAGGGGGTGGTTCGGGACACCTGGCTGTTGGAACCAGTGCCAGGGGGTGGTTCGGGACACCTGGCTGTTGGAACCAGTGCCAGGGGGTGGTTCGGGACACCTGGCTGTTGGAACCAGTGCCAGGGGGTGGTTCGGGACACCTGGCTGTTGGAACCAGTGCCAGGGGGTGGTTCGGGACACCTGGCTGCTGACTGGGGTGTAGTGAAACGCCAGTTTTCAGGACACGGAGATCCACCCTTTTTTTTTTTATTATTTTTTTTTTAAATCATTACTCATATATTTTTCTCATTGATTATTTACTGTTTATTCATATACTGTTTTCATATTTTATTCATTCATTATTTACCGTAATAAATTTTTGTATTCTTTTATCGTCTCGCTATTCCTTGAAGCTTTGACATCTTATAGGACCATGGTATTCATAACCATCCACCCCCATCAGATGAAAACAGTATATTTGACTAGTAACCAAGGAGACTCATTATAATCCACCTCCATCAGATAAAAACAATATTTGACTAGTAACCAAGGAGACTCATTATAATCCACCTCCATCAGATAAAAACAATATTTGACTAGTAACCAAGGAGACTCATTATAATCCACCTCCATCAGATAAAAACAATATTTGACTAGTAACCAAGGAGACTCATTATAATCCACCTTCATCAGATAAAAACAATATTTGACTAGTAACCAAGGAGACTCATTATAATCCACCTTCATCAGATAAAAACAATATTTGACTAGTAACCAAGGAGACTCATTATAATCCACCTTCATCAGATAAAAACAATATTTGACTAGTAACCAAGGAGACTCATTATAATCCACCTTCATCAGATAAAAACAATATTTGACTAGTAACCAAGGAGACTCATTATAATCCACCTTCATCAGATAAAAACAATATTTGACTAGTAACCAAGGAGACTCATTATAATCCACCTTCATCAGATAAAAACAATATTTGACTAGTAACCAAGAAGACTCATTATAATCCACCTTCATCAGATAAAAACAATATTTGACTAGTAACCAAGAAGACTCATTATAATCCACCTTCATCAGATAAAAACAATATTTGACTAGTAACCAAGGAGACTCATTATAATCCACCTTCATCAGATAAAAACAATATTTGACTAGTAACCAAGGAGACTCATTATAATCCACCTTCATCAGATAAAACACTTGGATAGTAACCAAGGAGACTCATTATAATCCACCTTCATCAGATAAAACACTTGGATAGTAACCAAGGAGACTCATTATAATCCACCTCCATCAGATAAAAAATATATTTGAATACTAAGGAGACTCTCCATATCTACCTCAATCAGATAAACATTTGAATAGTAACCAAGGAGACTCAGAATGGAACACAATCGGGGAGTCTGACCCACTAAACCAGCAGTTATGAAAAAAACTAGTCACGAAGAAGTGCAGGGGGATATCAAGTGCATCATTCTCAGTAGCTGACAGCCTAAACCCACTAAACCACCTACCATAGG
>NC_137046.1:63568199-63644064 GCF_032717465.1 Coenobita brevimanus | reverse complement strand
TAATGTTGGGCGTTATTATGTTAATGTTGCTGTTATTCGTTACATTATTATGTTAATCGTTGCTACGTTTATGTTGTTACGTTAATGTTATGTTATTATGCTAATGTTAAGGTTAATTGTTATGTTATTGTTATGTTAATGTTATGTTATGTTAGTTATGTTAATGTTATTGTTAATGTTAATGTTATTATTACGCTAACGTAATGTTAATTATTGGCTGTTAATGTTAATAAGCTGTTTATATGTTGCTGTTATTATTATGTTATTGTTAATGTTAATGTTATTGTTATTATTATACATTGTTAAGGTTAAATGTGTTATGTTAATGTTATGACATGTTAATGTTTGTTACTTGTTGTTGGCATGTATTAGCGTTAATGTTAATGTTATTATTATGTTATTGTTATGCTAATGTTAATGTTAATGTTATGTTATTATGTTATCGTTATGTTAATAAGTTGGCGCGTTAGTCGTTATGTTATTATTATTGCTATCAAATATCGCTATTATTACGCTAATGTTACGTGGCTGCCAGCGTTATCGTTATCGTTAAGGTTAATGTTATGTTTGCCATTACGTTAATGTTATTGTTATTATTAGGTTAATGTTAAGCGTTAATGTTGCTGTTATTATTATGTTAATGTTAAAGGTTTAAAAATGTTACATTATTGGCATGCTAATACATATTATTAAGGCATTAATGTTATGTTAATGCTAGCTTATTATTATTGTTATTGCTGTTAATAGTATGTTATTATTATTATTAATGTTGTTGCTAATATTATGTTATTATTATTGTTATCGTTATAGTATTATTATGTTAATAGTATGTTTATGTTGTGTTAATAGCATTATATTATTATGTTAATGTTACGTTAATGTTATGCCATTACGTTACAAGGTTAATTGCTACCTTGTTGTTAATGTTATTATTGTGCTATGTTAATAAGTTATGTTATTATTATGTTAATGTTATGTTAATGTTGTTGTTAATACATGTTATTATTAAGGTTATTGTTAGCGTTATCGTTAAGGTGTTACTGTTATGTTATTATTATGTTAATAAGTATATGTTATTACGTTAATGTTATAAGTTATTATTGCTGTTAATGTTGTTAATGCTATTAATGTTATGTTATTATTATGTTATTGTTATGCGTTAATGTTATGTTATTATTATGTTAATAAGTTATGTTATTATTATGTTAATCGTTATACATTGTTATGTTAATGTTATGTTATTATTATATGCATAAGTTATATTTATAATGTTAATGTTGCTGTTATTATTATACAATAAGTTATGTTAATGTTATAAGTTATTATGTTGAGCATATGTTATTAAGTATGTTATGTTATTTTGTTGTTAGCAAGTTATTGTTATTGTTAATGTTATGTTATTATTATGTTAATAAGTTATGTTAATGTTAGCGTTATCGTTATATTATTATTATGTTATTGTTGGCGGTATTTGATGTTAATGTTAGTGTTATTGTTAGCGTTATTATTATGTTAATGTTAAGGTTAATGTTATTGCCATTATACATGTTATACACACATATTAATGTTATGTTTATTATTGTTATTGTTATATTAATGTTATGTTATTATTATTGTTAATGTTATGTTAATAAGTATGTTATTATTATGTTAATGTTATTATTACGTTAAGCGTTAATGTTAAGGTTAATTTTTGCTGCTTACATGTTATTACGGCGTTATCGTTATGTTGGTCGTTGGCGTTAATGTTATACATTATTATGTTATTGTTATTAGGTTAATGTTATGTTGTATTATGTTATACATATTATAAGTTAATGTTGTTATCGTTATATTATTGTTATTGTTGTTTATTCACGTTATTATAGTTATCGTTATGTTTATGTTACGTTAATGTTACGTTATCGTCACGTCATCATCGCGTCATCACGTCAGCATCACGTCATCACGTCATCGTCACGTCATCGTCACGTTATCACGTCATTGTCACGTCAGCGTCACGTCATCACATCATCGTCACGTCATCATCGTCATGTCATCATCACGTCGTCACGTCATCATCGTCACGTCGTCACGTCATCATCACGTCATCATCATCGTCATCATCATCACGTCATCATCATTACGTCATTTTCATCATCTTCGTCATTGTCATCATCGTCACGTCATCATATCATCACGTCATCAACGTCACGTCATCGTCACGTCGTCACGTCATCGTCACATCGTCATGTCATCATCATCAGGTCATCATTACGTTATCACGTCATCATTACATCATTTCTTCATCATCACATCATCACGCCATCATCATCATCGTCATCATCATCATGTCATCATCACGTCATCGTCATCATCACGTCATCGTCATCATCATCATGACTGTCATTATCACATCATCAGATCATCATCACGTAATCACGTCATCATCACGTCATCGTCATCATCACGTCATCGTCATCACGTCATCATAATCACGTCATCATCATCACGTCATCATCATCACGTCATCATCATCATCATCACGTCACCATCATCATCATCACGTCATCACCATCATTATCATCACATCATCACCATCATCATCATCATCACATCATCATCATCATCATCACGTGATCATCATCACATCATCATCATCATCATCATCATTATCATCACATCATCATCATCATCATTATCATCACATCATCATCATCATTATCATCACATCATCACATCATCATCATCATCATTATCATCACATCATCATCACATCATCATCATCATCATTATCATTGTCATCATCACATCATAATCACATCATCATCATTATCATCATATCATCATCACGTCATCATCATCATCACCACGTCATCATCATCATCATCACATTATCATCATCATCACGTCATCATCATCACATCATCATCACGTCATCATCATCATCATCACGTCATCATCATCACGTCATCATCATCATCATCATCATCATCACGTCATCATCATTATCATCATCATCATCACGTCATCATCATCATCATCATCATCATCATCACGTCATCATCATTATCGTCATCATCATCACGTCATCATCATCATCATCATCATCATGGCATCATCATCATGGCATCATCATCATCATCATCATCACGGCATCATCATCATCAAATCATCATCATCATCATCATCACGTCATCATCGTCATCATCATCACATCATAATCATCATCACATCATCATCGTCATCACGTCATCATCATCATCATCACGTCATCGTCATCATCACGTCATCGTCATCATCATCATCATCACGTCGTGATCATCACGTCATTGTCATGATCATCACATCATCGTCATTATCATCATCACATCATCGTCATCATCACATCATCACGTCATCGTCATCATCACGTCATCGTCATCGTCATCACGTCATTGTCATCATTGTCATCATCAGGTCATCACGTCATCATAACGTCATCACGTCAACGTCACGTCAACGTCACGTAATCATCACGTCAACGTCACGTCAAAGTCACGTCAACGTCACATCATCACGTCAACGTCACGTCAACGTCACGTCAACGTCACGTCAACGTCACGTCATCATCACGTCAACGTCACATCAACGTCACGTCATCACGTCATCACTTCAATTTCACATCAAAGTCACCTCAACATCACGTCATCATAACTTCTACGTCACATCAACATCACGTCATCACGTCAACGTCACGTCAACGTCACGTCATCATCACGTCAACGTCACGTCGACGTCACGTTATCATCACGTCATCATCACGTCAACGTCACGTCAACGTCACATCATCACCTCAACGTCACGTCATCACGTCATCGTCACGTCAACCTCATGTCATCTTCACGTCATCACGTCACCGTCACGTCATCATCACATCACGTCATCATCGTGTCATCACTTCAGCATCACGTCATCCTATCAGGGTCGCGTCATCGTCACGTCATCGTCACGTCATCACTTCATTGTCACGTCAGCGTCACGTCATCACATCGTCACGTCATCATCGTCACGTCATCGTCACGTCATCACGTCATCATCATCATGACATCATTACGTTATCACGTCATCATTACATCATCACTTCATCATCACGTCATCACGTCATCATCATCGTCATCATCATCATGTCATCATCATCATCATGTCATCGTCATCATCACGTCATCGTCATCGTCATCATGACTGTCATCACATGATCAGGTCATCATGTAATCACATTATCATCATCATCAAGTGATCATCACGTCATCGTCATCATCACGTCATCATCATCAATGTCATCACATCATCATCATCATCAATGTCATCATCACGTCGTCATCATTATCATCAACGTCATCATCACGTTATCATCATCATCATCACGTCATCATCGTCATCATCACGTCATCGTCACCACGTCATCATCATAATCACGTCATCATCACGTCATCACGTCATCATCATCATCATCACGTCATCACCATCATCATCATCACGTCATCATCATCATCATCATCACGTCATCACCATCATCATCATCACATCATCACCATCATCATCATCATCACGTCATCATCATCACATCATCATCATCATCATCACGTGATCATTATCACGTCATCATCATCATCATTATCATCACATCATCATCATCACCATTATCATCACATCATCATCACATCATCATCATTATCATCGTCATCATCACATCATCACATCATCATCATCATCATATCATCATCACGTCATCGTCATCACGTCATCATCATCATCATCACGTCATCATCATCATCACATTATCATCATCATCATCACGTCATCATCATCATCATCACATCATCATCACGTCATCATCATCATCATCAGGTCATCATCATCATCGTCATCATCATCGCGTCATCATCAGGTCATCATCATCATCATCATCATCACGTCATGATCATTATCGTCATCAACATCACGTCATCATCATCATCGTCAAATCATAATGATCATCATCACGCCATCATCATCATCACGTCATCATAATCACATCATCATCATCACGTCATCATCACGTCATCGTCATCATCACGTCATCGTCATCATCATCATCATCATAACGTCATCGTCATCATCATCACGTCGTGATCATCACGTCATTGTCATGATCATCACATCATCGTTATCATCATCATCATCAAGTCGTCGTCATCATCACATCAACATCACGTCAGCATCACGTCAACGTCACGTCAACGTCACGTCATCGTCATGTCAGCGTCACGTCATCATCACGTCAACGTCACGTCAACGTCACGTCTACGTCACGTCATCATCACGTCAACGTCACGTCATCACGTGAACGTCACATCAACGTCACGTCATCAAATCATTGTCACGTCAACATCACGTCAACGTCGTCATCACGTCATCGTCACGTCAACGTCACGTCATCATCACGTCATCACGTCATCGTCACGTCATCACATCATGTCATCATTGCGTCATAGCGTCAGCATCACGTCATCATGTCAGCGTCGCGTCATCGTCACGTCATCATCATCACGTCATCGTCACGTCATCGTCACGTCATCACGTCATCCTCACGTCAGCATCACGTCATCACATCGTTACATCATCAAATAATCGTCACGTCATCACGTCATCATCGTCACGTCATCATCGTCACGTCATCGTTACGTCGTCGCGTCATCATCACGTCATCATTACGTTATCACGTCATCATTACATCATCAATTCATCATCACGTCATCACGTCATCATCACGTCGTCATCATCATCATCATCATCACGTCGTCATCATCATCACGTCATCGTCATCATCATCACGTCATTGTCATCATCACGTAATCGTTATCATCACGTCATCGTCATCACGTCATCATCATCACGTCGTCACGTCATCATCATGACATCATTACGTTATCACGTCATCATTACATCATCACTTCATCATCACGTCATCATTACATCATCACTTCATCATCACGTCATCATCACGTCATCATCATCATCATCATCATCATCATCATGTCATCGTCATCATCACGTCATCGTCATCGTCATCATGACTGTCATCACATGATCAGGTCATCATGTAATCACATTATCATCATCATCACGTCATCATCACGTCATCGTCATCATCACGTCATCGCCATCATCAATGTTATCACATCATCATCATCATCAATGTCATCATCACGTCGTCATCATTATCATCAACGTCATCATCACGTTATCATCATCATCATCACGTCATCATCGTCATCATCACGTCATCGTCATCATCAAGTCATCGTCATCACGTCATCATCATAATCACGTCATCATCACGTCATCATCATCATCATCACGTCATCATCATCATCATCACGTCATCACCATCATCATCATCACGTCATCACCATCATCATCATCACATCATCACCATCATCACGTCATAATCATCACATCATCATCATCATCATCACGTGATCATTATCACGTCATCATCATCATCATCATTATCATCACATCATCATCATCATCATTATCATCACATCATCATAATCACCATTATCATCACATCATCATCATCACATCATCATTATCATCGTCATCATCACATCATCACATCATCATCATATCATCATCACGTCATCGTCATCACGTCATCATCATCATCATCACGTCATCATCATCATCACATTATCATCATCATCACGTCGTCATCATCATCACGTCATCATCATCATCACATCATCATCATCACATCATCATCACGTCATCATCATCATCACGTCATCATCATCACGTCATCATCATCATCATCATCGTCATCATCATCGCGTCATCATCAGGTCATCATCATCATCATCATCATCATCACGTCATGATCATTATCGTCATCAACATCACGTCATCATCATAATCATCATCACGGCATCATCATCATCATCAAATCATAATGATCATCATCACGTCATCATCATCATCACGTCATCATAATCACATCATCATCATCACGTCATCGTCATCATCACGTCATCGTCATCATCATCATCATAACGTCATCGTCATCATCATCGCGTCATCATCAGGTCATCATCATCATCATCATCATCACGTCATGATCATTATTGTCATCAACATCACGTCATCATCATCATCATCATCACGGCATCATCATCATCATCATCAAATCATAATCATCATCACGTCATCATCATCATCACGTCATCATAATCACATCATCATCATCACGTCATCGTCATCATCACGTCATCGTCATCATCATCATCATCATAACGTCATCGTCATCATCACGTCGTGATCATCACGTCATTGTCATGATCATCACATCATCGTTATCATCATCATCATCAAGTCGTCGTCATCATCACATCAACATCACGTCAGCATCACGTCAACGTCACGTCAACGTCACGTCATCGTCATGTCAACGTCACGTCATCATCACGTCAACGTCACGTCATCACGTCAACGTCACTTCTACGTCACGTCATCATCACGTCAACGTCACGTCAACGTCACGTGAACGTCACTTCATCATCACGTCCACTTCGTCAGCATCACCTTATCACGTTAGCGTCACGTCAACGTCACGTTATCATCACGTCAACGTCACGTCATCACGTGAACGTATCTTCAACGTCACGTCATCAAATCATTGTCACGTCAACGTCGTCATCACGTCATCACGTCGTAACGTCATCATCACATCATGTCATCATCGCGTCATCACGTCAGCATCACGTCATCATGTCAGCGTCGCGTCATCGTCACGTCATCATCATCACGTCATCGTCACGTCATCGTCACGTCATCACGTCATCCTCACGTCAGCATCACGTCATCATCACATCGTTACATCAAATAATCGTCACGTCATCATCGTCACGTCATCGTTACGTCGTCGCGTCATCATCATCACGTCATCATTACATTATCACGTCATCATTACATCATCAATTCATCATCACGTCATCACGTCATCATCACGTCATCATCATCACGTCATTGTCATCATCATCACGTCATTGTCATCATCACGTCATCGTTATCATCACGTCATCGTCATCATCACGTCATCGTCATAACGTCATTGTCATCATCACGTCATCACGTCATCATAACGTCATCCCGTCAACGTCACGTCAACGTCACGTCATAATCACGTCAACGTCACGTCAACGTCATGTCATCGTCACGTCAACATCACGTCAACGTCACGTCATCATCACATCAACGTCACGTCAACGTCACGTCAACGTCACGTCATCATCACGTCCACTTCACATCAACATCACGTCATCACGTCAACGTCACGTCAACAGCACGTCATCACGTCAACGCCACGTGAACGTCACGTCATCACGTCAACGTCACGTCAACGTCACGTCATCATCACTTCAACGTCACGTCATCATCACGTCATCATCACGTCAACGTCACTTGTACGTCACGTCAACGTCACGTCATTATCACGTGAACGTCACGTCATCACGTGAACGTCAAGTCAATGTAACGTCATCACATCATTGTCATGTCAACATCACGTCAACGTCACGTCAACCTCACGGCATCATCATCATCACATCATCATCACGTCATCGTCATCGTCATCATCACGTCATGGTCAACCGCACGTCATCATCACATCATCGTCACGTCATCACATCACGTCATCATCGCTTCATCACGTCAGCATCACATCATCATATCAGCTTCGTGCCATCGTCACGTCATGGTCACGTCATCACCTCATTGTCACGTCAGCGTCACGTCATCACATCGTCACGTCATCACATCATCGTCACGTTATCATGGTCACGTCATCGTCACGTCGTCACGTCATCATCGTCACGACATCGTCACGTCATCACGTCGTCATCATCGTCATCATCACGTCATCATCATCACGTCATCATCATCATCACGTCGTCGTCATCATCATGTCATTGTCATCATCACGTCATCGTTATCATCATCACGTCATCGTCATCAAGTCATCGTCATCGTCATCGTCATCATCACGTCATTGTCATCATCACGTCATCACGTCATTACCATCATCACGTCATCCCGTCAACGTCACGTCAACGTCACGTCATCATCACGTCAACGTCACGTCAACGTCACGTCAACGTCACGTCATCATCACGTCAACGTCACGTCATCATCACGTCAACGTCACGTCTACGTCACGTCAACGTCACGTCATCATCACGTCAACGTCACGTCAACGTCACGTCAACGTCACGTCATCATCACGTCAACGTCACGTCATCACATGAACGTCAAGTCAACATCACGCCAACGTCACGTCATCACGTCATCGTCACGTCAACCTCACGTCATCATCACGTCATCACGTCATCGTCACGTCAGCATCACATCACGTCGTCGTCATCATCACGTCATCACCATCATCATCATCACCATCATCATCATCATCACGTCATCATCATCATCATCATCACGTGATCATCATCACATCATCATCATAATCATCACATAATCATCATCATCATCATTATCATCACATCATCATCACGTCATCATCATCATTATCATCGTCATCATCACATCATCATCACATCATCATCATCATCATCATATCATCACATCATCATCATCATCACGTCATCATCATCATCACATTATCATCATCACGTAATCATCATCATCATCACTTCATCATCATCACATCATCATCACGTCATCATCATCATCACGTCATCATCATCATCATCATCACGTCATCGTCATCATCACGTCATCATCATCATCATCATCACGGCATCATCATCATCATCATCATCACTGCATCATCATCATCACCAAATCATCATCATCATCATCATCACGTCATCATCGTCATCATCACATCATCATCGTCATCACGTCATCATTATCATCATCACGTCATCGTCATCATCACGTCATCGTCATCATCATCATCATCACGTCATTGTCATCATCATCATCACGTCGTGATCATCACGTCATTGGCATGATCATCACATCATCGTCATTATCATCACATCATCATCATCATCATCACGTCATCGTCATCATCACATCATCACGTCATCGTCATCATCATCACGTCATCGTCATCGTCATCATCACGTCATTATCATCATTATGTCATCACGTCATGGTCATCATCACGTCATCACGTCATCATAACGTCATCACGTCAACGTCACGTCATCACGTCAACGTCACGTCAACGTCACGTCATTGTCACGTCATCATCACGTCAACGTCACATCAACGTCACGTCATCATCACGTCAACGTCACGTCATCACGGCAACGTCACGTCAACCTCATGTCATCACGTCATCACATCACCGTCACGTCATCACATTACGTCATCATCGCGTCATCACGTCAGCATCACGTCATCCTATCAGGGTCGCGTCATCGTCACGTCATCGTCACGTCATCACTTCATTGTCACGTCAGCGTCACATCATCACATCGTCACGTCATCACATCATCGTCACGTCATCATCGTTAAGTCATCGTCACATCATCACGTCATCATCGTCACGTCATCATCACGTCGTCACGTCATCATCATGTCATCATTACGTTATCACGTCATCATTACATCATCACTTCATCATCACGTCATCACGTCATCATCACGTCATAATCATCATCATCATCATCATGTCATCATCATCATCATGTCATCGTCATCATCACGTCATCGTCATCATCATGACTGTCATCATCACATCATCAGGTCATCATCACGTAATCACGTCATCATCATCATCAACGTCATCATCACGTCGTCATCATTATCATCAACGTCATCATCACGTTATCATCATCATGTCATCATCTTCATCAAGTCATCATCACGTCATCATCATAATCACGTCATCATCACGTCATCATCGTCATCACGTCATCATCATCATCATCACGTCATCGTCATCATCACGTCATCATCATCATTCATAACGTCATCACCATCATCATCACGTCATCATCATCACGTCATCATCTTCATCAAGTCATCATCATCACGTCATCATCACGTCATCATCGTCATCACGTCATCATCATCATCATCACGTCATCGTCATCGTCACGTCATCGTCATCATCAATGTTATCACATCATCATCATCAACGTCATCACGTCGTCATCATTATCATCAACGTCATCATCACGTCATCATTATCATCAACGTCATCATCACGTTATCATCATCACGTCATCATCATCACGTCATCATCTTCATCAAGTCATCGTCATCACGTCATCATCATAATCACGTCATCATCACGTCATCATCATCACGTCATAATCACGTCAACATCATGATCATTCATCACGTCATCACCATCATCATTACGTCATCACCATCATCATCATTACGTCATCACCATCATCATCATCACACCATCACCATCATCATCATCATCATCACGTCATCATCACATCAACATCATCATCATCACGTGATCATTATCACGTCATCATCATCATCATTATCATCATCACATCATCATCATCATTATCATCACATCATCATCACATCATCATTATCATCACATCATCATCACATCATCATCATCATATCATCATCACGTGATCATCATCATCATCATCACGTCATCATCATCATCATCATCACGTCATCATCATCATCATCGTCATCATCATCATCATCATCACATTATCATCATCATCACGTCGTAATCATCATCACATCATCATCATCACATCATCATCATCACATCATCATCACGTCATGATGATCACGTCATCATCATCATGATCACGTCATCATCATCATCATCACGTCATCATCATCATCGTCATCATCATCGCGTCATCATCAGGTCATCATCATCATCATCACGTCATGATCATTATCGTCATCAACATCACGTCATCATCATCATCATCATCATCACTGCATCATCGTCATCATCATCAAATCATAATCATCATCATCACGTCATCATCATCATCACGTCATCATCATCATCACGTCATCATCACATCATCATCATCACGTCATCGTCATCATCACGTCATCGTCATCATCACGTCATTGTCATGATCATCACATCATCGTCATCATCATCAAGTCGTCATCGTCATCATCATCACATAATCATCACGTCATCGTAATCACGTCATCGTCATCATCACGTCATTGTCATGATCATCACATCATCGTCATCATCATCAAGTCGTCATCGTCATCATCATCACATAATCATCACGTCATCGTAATCACGTCATCGTCATCATCACGTCATTGTCATAATCACGTCATGGTCATCATTATGTCATCACGTCAACATCACGTCAACGTCACGTCATCTCGTCGTCACGTCATCGTCACGTCAACGTCACGTCATCATCACGTCAACGTCACGTCAACGTCACGTCAACGTCACGTCATCATCACGTCAACGTCACGTCAACGTCACGTCAACGTCACGTCATCATCACGTCAACGTCACGTCAACATCACGTCATCGTCACGTCAGCGTCACGTCATCATACATCATCATCACGTCAACGTCACGTCAACGTCACGTGAACGTCACTTCATCATCGCGTCCACGTCATCAGCATCACGTTATCACGTTAGCGTCACGTCAACGTCACGTCAACGTCACGTCATCATCACGTCAACGTCACATCAACGTCATGTCATCAAATCATTATCACGTCAACATCATATCACCGTCGTCATCACGTCATCGTCACGTCAACGTCACGTCATCATCACATCACGTCATCGTCACGTCATCATCACATCATATCATCGCTTCATCACGTCAGCATCACGTCATCATGTCAGCGTCGCGTCATCGTCACGTCATCATCATCATCACGTCATCGTCACCTCATCACGTCATCCTCACGTCATCATCACGTCATCATCACATCATTACATCATCAAATAATCGTCACGTCATCATCGTCACGTCGTTGCATCTTCATCATCACGTCATCATTACATTATCACGTCATCATGACATCATCAATTCATCATCATCATCATCATCACGTCATCATCATCACGTCATCATCACATTATCGTCATCATCATCACGTCATTGTCATCGTCTCACGTCATCGTTATCATCATCACGTCATCGTCATCGTCATCATCACGTCATTGTAATCATGTCATCGTCATAACGTCATGGTCATCACGTCATCACGTCATCATGTCATCATAACGTCATCCTGTCAACGTCACGTGAACGTCACGTCATCATCACGTCAACGTCACGTCATCATCACGTCAACGTCACGTCATCACGTCAACGTCACGTCAACGTCACGTCATCGTCACGTCAACGTCACGTCAACGTCACGTCATCGTCACGTCAACGTCACGTCAACGTCACGTCATCGTCACGTCAACGTCACGTCAACGTCACGTTATCATCACGTCATCCTCACTTCAACGTCACGTCAACGTCACGTCATCATCACGTCAACGTCACGTCAACGTCACTTCATTATCACGTCATCCTCACTTCAACGTCACGTCAACGTCACGTCAATGTCACGTCATCATAATGTCAACCTCATGTCAACATCACGTCATCACGTCAACGTCACGTCAACGGCACGTCAACGGCACGTCATCATCACTTCAACGTCACGTCATCATCACGTCAACGTCACGTCATCATCACGTCATCACGTCAACGTAACGTCATCACGTCAACGTCACGTCATCACGTCAACGTCACGTCAACGTCACGTCATCGTCACGTCATCACGTCAACGTCACATCAACGTCACGTTATCATCACGTCAACGTCACGTCATCATCACGTCAACGTCACGTCATCATCACGTCAACGTCACATCAACGTCACGTCATCACGTCATCACTTCAATGTCACGTTAAAGTCACCTCAACATCACGTCATCATAACTTCAACGTCACGTCAACATCACGTCATCACGTCAACGTCACGTCAACGTCACGTCAACGTCACGTCATCATCACGTCAACATCACGTTATCATCGTCATCATCACGTCAACGTCACGTCATCACGTGAACGTCAAGTCGTCACATCATCACATCATTGTCACATCAACATCACGTCAACGTCACGTCATCACATCATCGTCACGTCAACCTCATGTCATCATCACATCATCACGTCACCGTCACGTCATCATCACATCACGTCATCATCGCGTCATCACGTCAGCATCACGTCATCCTATCAGGGTCGCGTCATCGTCACGTCATCGTCACGTCATCACTTCATTGTCACGTCAGCGTGACATCATCACATCGTCACGTCATCACATCATCGTCACGTCATCGTCACGTCATCACGTCATCATCGTCACATCATCATCACGTCGTCACGTCATCATCATCATGTCATCATTACGTTATCACGTCATTACATCATCACTTCATCACGTCATCACGTCATCACGTCATCATCATCATGTCATCATCATCATCATGTCATCGTCATCATCACGTCATCGTCATCATCATGACTGTCATCACATCATCAGGTCATCATCACGTAATCACGTCATCATCATCATCATCACGTCATCATCACGTAATCACGTCATCATCATCATCACGTCATCATCACGTCATCGTCATCATCAATGTCATCACACCATCATCATCATCAACGTCATCATCACGTCGTCATCATTATCAACATCATCATTACGTTATCATCATCATCATCATCATCATCATCACGTCATCACGTCATCATCAAGTCATCAAGTCATCGTCATCACGTCATCATAATCACGTCAACATCACGTCATCATCATCACGTCATCATCATCATCACATCACCATCATCATCACGTCATCACCATCATCATCATCACCATCATCATCATCACGTCATCATCATCACATCATCATCATCATCATCACGTGATCATTATCACGTCATCATCATCATCATTATCATCATCACATCATCATCATCATCATTATCATCACATCATCATCATCACATCATCATTATCATCGTCATCATCACATCATCATCACATCATCATCATCATCATATCATCATCACGTCATCATCATCATCACGTCATCATCATCATCATCAGCACGTAATCATCATCATCATCATCACATTATCAGCACCACGTCGTAATCATCATCATCACGTCATCATCATCACATCATCATCACATCATCGCGTCATCATGATCATCACGTCATCATCATCATCATCATCACGTCATCATCATCATCGTCATCATCATCGCGTCATAATCAGGTCATCATCATCATCACGTCATGATCATTATCGTCATCAACATCACGTCATCATCATCATCATCATCATCACGGCATCATCCTCATCATCATCACGTCATCATCATCATCGTCATCATCATCGCGTCATAATCAGGTCATCATCATCACGTCATGATCATTATCGTCATCAACATCACGTCATCATCATCATCATCATCATCACGGCATCATCCTCATCATCATCAAATCATAATCATCATCACATCATCATCATCACGCCATCATCATCATCACATCATCATCATCACATCATCATCATCACGTCATCATCATCATCACGTCATCGTCATCATCACGTCATCGTCACCATCATCATCATAACGTCATCGTCATCATCATCATCATCATAACGTCATCGTCATCATCATCATCACGTCGTGATCATCACGTCATTGTCATGATCATCACATCATCGTCATCATCATCAAGTCGTCATCGTCATCATCATCACATCATCATCACGTCATCGTCATCATCATCACGTCATCGTCATCACGTCATCGTCATCATCATCACGTCATTGTCATCATCACGTCATGGTCATCATTATGTCATCACGTCATGGTCATCATTATGTCATCATCACGTCAACGTCACGTCATCATCACGTCAACGTCACGTCATCGTCACGTCAACGTCACGTCAACGTCACGTCATCAACGTCACGTCATCATCACGTCAACGTCACGTCAACGTCACGTCATCATCACGTCATCGTCACGTCAACGTCACGTCAACGTCACGTCAACGTCACGTCAACGTCACGTCAACGTCACGTCATCATCACGTCAACGTCACGTCAACGTCACGTCAACGTCACGTCAACGTCACGTCATCATCACGTCAACGTCACGTCAACGTCACGTCATCGTCACGTCAACGTCACGTCAACGTCACGTCATCATCACGTCAACGTCACGTCAACGTCACGTCATCATCACGTCATCATCACGTCAACGTCATGTCAACGTCACGTCAGCGTCACGTCAGCGTCACGTCAGCGTCACGTCATCACGTCAGCGTCACGTCATCGTCACATCAATATCACGTCAACGTCACGTCATCACGTCAACGTCACGTCAACGTCAGGTCTTCATCACGTTAACGTCACGTCAACGTCACGTCATAATCACGTCATCCTCACTTCAACATCACGTTAATGTCACGTCAACGTCACGTCATCACGTCAACGTCACGTCATCACGTTAACGTCAGGTCAACGTCACATCATCATCAAGTCAACGTCACGTCATCACGTCATCCTCACGTCAACGTTACGTCATCATCACATCAACATCACGTCAACGTCACGTCATCATCATGTCAACGTCACGTCAACGTCACGTCATCACGTCAATGTCACGTCACCGTCACGTCATCATCACGTCATCGTCACGTCATCATCACGTAATCGTCACGTCAACGTCATGTCATCATCACGTCAACGTTACATCAACGTCACGTCATCACGTCATCGTCACGACAACGTCACATCAACGTCACGTCAATGTCACGTCATGATCACGTCAACGTCACCTCAACGTCACGTCATCGTCACGTCAACGTCACATCAATGTCAAGTCATGTAAACATCACGTCAACGTCACGTCAACGTCACGTCATCATCACGTCATCACATCAATGTCACGTCAACGTCACGTCAACGTCACGTCATTATCACGTCAACGTCACGTCATTATCACGTCATTATCACGTAATCGTCACGTCAACTTCATGTCAACGTCACGTCATCACATCAACGTCACGTCAATGTCACGTCATCGTCACGTCAACGTCACGTCATCATCACGTCATCATCACGTCAACGTCACGTCAACGTCACGTCAACGTCACGTCAACGTCACGTCAACGTCACGTCATCATGATGTCAACATCAACAGCATCACGTTATCACGTTAGCGTCACGTCAACGTCACGTCAACGTCACGTCATCACGTCAACGTCACGTCATCACGTGAGTGTCACGTCAACGTCACGTCATCACGTCATTGTCACATCAACATCACGTCAACGTCACGTCATCACGTCATCGTCACGTCAACGTCACGTAATCGTCACGTCAACGTCACGTCACGTCATCATCACATCGTCATCATCGCGTCATCATCACGTCAGCATCACGTCATGTCAGCGTCACGTCATCGTCACGTCATCATCATCACGTCATCGTCACAGCGTCACGTCATCGTCACATCGTCACGTCATCACATCATCATCACGTCATCACTTCTTCATCGTCAAGTCATCATCACGTCGTTAGCACGTCATCATTACGTTATCACGTCATCATTACATCATCACTTCATCACGTCATCACGTCATCGTCATCATCACGTTATCGTCATCGTCATCATCACTGTCATCACATCATCAGGTCATCACCTAATCACGTCATCATCATCATCACGTCATCACATCATCGTCATCATCTTCAACGTCATCACATCATCATCATCGTCAGCATCACGTTATCATCATCATCATCACGTAATCATCATCACGTCATCATCGTCATCACGTCATCACATCATCGTCATCATCTTCAACGTCATCACATCATCATCATCATCAGCATCACGTTATCATCATCATCATCACTTAATCATCATCACGTCATCATCGTCATCACGTCATCATCACGTCATCATCGTCACATCATCACGTCATTATCATCATGATCATCACGTCATCACCATCATCATCATCACGTCATCACCATCATCATCATCATCACGTCATCATCATCATCACGTCATAATATCATCACGTCATCATCATCACGTCATCATCATCACCTCATCATCATCATCATCATCATCATCACATCATCATCATTATTGTCATCATCACGTCATCATCATCATCATCATCATCACGTCATCATCATCATATCATCACGTCATCATCATCATCACGTCATCATCGTCATCATCATCACGTCATTGTCATCATCACGTCATCGTCATAACGTCATGGTCATCATCACGTCATCAAGTGATCATAACGTCATCCCGTCAACGTCACGTCATCACATCATCGTCATCATCTCCAACGTCATCACATCATCATCATCATCAGCATCACGTTATCATCATCATCATCACTTAATCATCATCACGTCATCATCGTCATCACGTCATCATCACGTCATCATCGTCACATCATCACGTCATTATCATCATGATCATCACGTCATCACCATCATCATCATCACGTCATCACCATCATCATCATCATCACGTCATCATCATCATCACATCATAATATCATCACGTCATCATCATCACGGCATCATCATCATTATCATATCATCATCATTATTGTCATCATCACGTCATCATCATCATCATCATCATCACGTCATCATCATCATATCATCACGTCATCATCATCATCACGTCATCATCGTCATCATCATCACGTCATTGTCATCATCACGTCATCGTCATAACGTCATGGTCATCATCACGTCATCAAGTGATCATAACGTCATCCCGTCAACGTCACGTCAACGTCACGTCATCATCACGTCAACCTCACGTCAAGTCATCGTCACGTCATCATATCACGTCATCATCGCGTCATCATCACGTCAGCATCACGTCATCACGTCATTGTCACGTCAGCATCACGTCATCACATCGTCACGTCATCATCGTCACGTCATCGTCACGTCGTCACGTCATCATCACGTCATCATTACGTTATCAAGTCATCACGTCATCACCTCATCATCACGTCATCATCATCGTCATCATCATGTCATCATCATCATCTTGTCATCGTCATCGTCATCATGACTGTCATCATCACATCATCAGGTCATCACGTAATCACGTCATCATCATCATGTCATCGTCATCATCACGTCATCATCATCATGTCATCATCACGTCATCGTCATCATCATCAACGTCATCACATCATCATCATCATCAACGTCATCATCAGGTCATCATCATCATCAACGTCATCATAACGTTATCATCATCATCATCATCACGTCATCATCATCACGTCATCATCGTCATCATCACGTCATCGTCATCATCACGTCATCGTCATCATCACGTCATCGTCACGTCATCGTCATCACGTCATCATCATCACGTCATCACCATCATCATCACGTCATCACCATCATCATCATCACATCATCACCATCATCATCATCGTCACGTCATCATCATCATCATCACATCATCATCATCACGTGATCATCATCACGTCATCATCATCATCATTATCATCATCATCATCATCAAGTCATCACCATCATCACGTCATCACCATCATCATCACATCATCATCATCGTCACGTCATCATCATCATCATCACATCATCATCATCACGTGATCATCACGTCATCATCATCATCATCATTATCATCATCACATCATCATCATTATCATCACATCATCATCATCATCATTATCATCGTCATCATCACATCATATCATCATCAAAAATCATCATATCATCATCACGTCATCGTCATCATCACGTCATCATCATCATCATCATCATCACGTCATCATCATCATCATCACATTATCATCATGTTATCATCATCATCATCATCACGTCATCATCATCATCACATCATCATCATCACAATATCACGTCATCATCATCATCACGTCATCATCATCATCACGTCATCATCATCATCACGTCATCATCATCATCACGTCATCATCATCATCATCACGTCATCATCATCATCATCATCATCACGTCATCATCATTATCGTCATCATCATCACGTCATCATCATCATCACGGCATCATCATCATCATCATCACGTCATCATCATCACGTCATCATCGTCACCATCATCATCACGTCATTATCATCATCACATCATCATCATCATCACGTCATCATCATCATCATCATCACGTCATCGTCATCATCATCACGTCATCGTCATCATGTCATCGTCATCATCATCACGTCGTGAT
The DNA here is from genome assembly GCF_032717465.1 of Coenobita brevimanus. Taxonomy (NCBI): domain Eukaryota; kingdom Metazoa; phylum Arthropoda; class Malacostraca; order Decapoda; family Coenobitidae; genus Coenobita; species Coenobita brevimanus. Next base: position 63,623,730 of record NC_137046.1, on the reverse strand, counting down.
CATCACGTCATTGTCATGATCATCACATCATCGTCATCATCATCATCATCACATCATCATCACGTCATCGTCATCATCATCACGTCATCGTCATCATCATCATCACGTCATTGTCATCATCACGTCATGGTCATTACATCATCACGTAATGGTCATCACGTCATCATAACGTCATCTCGTCAACATCACGTCAACGTCTCGTCATCATCACGTCAACGTCACGTCGTCATCACGTCAACGTCACGTCAACGTCACGTCATCATCACGTCAACGTCACGTCTACGTCGTCATCATCACGTCAACGTCACGTCATCGTCACATCAGCGTCACGTCATCACACGTCATGATCACGTCAACTTCACATCAACGTCACTTCATCATCACGTCCACGTCGTCAGCATCACGTTGTCACGTTAGCATCACGTCAACGTCACGTCATCATCACCTCAACGTCACGTCATCACGTGAATGTCACATCAACTTCACGTCAAGTCATTGTCACGTCAACGTCACGTCATCATCACGTCATCACGTCATCGTCACATCATCATCACATCATGTCATCATCGCGTCATCACGTCAGCATCACGTCATAATGTCAGCGTCGCTTCATCGTCAAGTCATCATCATCACGTCATCGTCACGTCATCACGTCATCATCACATCGTTACATCATCAAATAATCATCACGTCATCACGTCATCATCGTCACGTCATCGTCACGTTATCGTCACGTCCTCGCGTCATCATCACGTCATCATTACGTTATCACGTCATCATTACATCATCAATTCATCATCCCGTCATCATCACGTCGTCATCATCATCTTCACGTCATCATCATCACGTCATCATCATCACGTCATCATCATCATTATGACATCATCATCACATCATCGTCATCATCGTGTCATTGTTCCATCAACGTCACGTCAATGTCACGTCATCATCACGTCAACGTCACGTCAACGTCACGTCATCAATACGTCAACGTCACGTCAACGTCACGTCATCATCACGTCAACCTCACGTCAACGTCACGTCATCGTCACCTCAACGTCACGTCAACGTCACGCCATCATCACGTCAACGTCACGTCAACGTCACGTCATCATCACGTCAACGTCAACGTCAACGTCACATCATCATCACGTCATCGTCATCATCACGTCATCGTCATTGTCATCATCACAACATTGTCATCATCCCGTCATCGTCATAACATCATGGTCATTATCACGTCATCACGTCATCATCATAACGTCATCCCGTCAACGCCACGTCAATGTCACGTCATCATCACGTCAACGTCACGTCAACGTCACGTCACCATTACGTCAACGTCACATCAACGTCACGTCAACGTCACGTCATCGTCACGTCAGCGTCACGTCATCACACATCATCACGTCAACGTCACGTCAACGTCACTTCATCATGTCCACGTCGTCTGCATCACGTTATCACGTTAGCGTCACGTCAACGTCACGTCATCATCACGTCAACGTCACGTCATCACGTCAACGTCACATCAACGTTACGTCAAGTCATTGTCACGTCAACGTCACGTCATCATCACGTCATCACGTCATTGTCACGTTATCATCACATCATATCATCATAGCGTCATCACGTCAGCATCACGTCATCATGTCAGCGTCGCTTCATCGTCACTTCATCATCATCATCACGTCATCGTCACATCATCGTCACGTCACGTTATCCTCACGTCATCAGGTCATCATCACATCATTACGTCATCAAATAATCATCACGTCATCACGTCATCATCGTCACGTCATCGTCACGTCATCGTTACGTCGTCGCGTCATAACGTCATCATTACGTTATCACGTCATCACGTACGTCATCATTACGTTATCACGTCATCATTACATCATCAATTCATCATCACGTCATCATCATCATCATCATCACGTCATCATCATCACGTCATCGTCATCATCACGTCATCGTCATTGTCATCATCACGTCAGTCATCATCAGGTCATCGTCATAACGTCATGGTCATCATCACGTCACGTCATCATGTCATCATAATAACGTTATCCCGTCAACGTCACGTCAATGTCACGTCATCATCACGTCAACGTTACGTCAACGTCACGTCATCATCACGTCAACGTCACGTCCACGTCACGTCATCATAACATCACGTCAACGTCACGTCAACGTCAGGTGAACGTCACGTTATCATCACGTCAACGTCACGTCAACGTCACGTCATCATCACGTCAACGTCACGTCATCGTCACGTCAACGTCACGTCATCATCACGTCAACGTCACGTCAACGTCACGTCATCATCACGTCAACGTCACGTCATCACATGAACGTCAAGTCAACGTCACATCATCACATCATTGTCACGTCAATATCACGTCAACCTCACGTAACCACGTCATCACGTCATCGTCGTGTCATCATCACATCACGTCATCATCGCGTCATCATCACGTCAGCATCACGTCATTAAGTCAGCGTCGCGTCATCGTCACGTCATCACGTCATTTTCACGTCAGCGTCACGTCATCACATCGTCACGTCATCACATCATCGTCACGTCATCGTTACGTCGTCACGTCATCATCGTCACGTAGTCACGTCATCATTGCGTCATCATCATCATCGTCGTCATCATCACGTCATTGTCATCATCATCATCACGTCATCGTTATCATCATCACGTCATCGTCATTGTCATCACATCATCACGTCATCACGTCATCATCATCATAACGTCATCCCGTCAACGTCACGTCAACGTCACGTCATCACATCAACGTCACGTCAACGTCACCTCATCATAACGTCATCACGTCAACGTCACGTGTACGTCACGTCAACGTCACGTCAACGTCACGTCATCATAACGTCATCACGTCAACGTCACGTGTACGTCACGTCAACGTCACGTCAACGTCACGTCATCATAACGTCATCACGTCAACGTCACATCAATGCACGTCAACGTCACGTCATCATCACGTCAACGTCACGTCATCGTCACGTCAGCGTCACGTCATCACACATCATCACGTCAACGTCACGTCAACGTCACGTCAACGTCACTTCATCATGTCCACGTCGTCTGCATCACGTTATCACGTTAGCGTCACGTCAACGTCACGTCATCATCACGTCAACGTCACGTCATCACGTCAACGTCACATCAACGTTATGTCAAGTCATTGTCACGTCAACGTCACGTCATCACGTCATTGTCACGTCATCACATCATATCATCATAGCGTCATCACGTCAGCATCACGTCATCATGTCAGCGTCGCTTCATCGTCACTTCATCATCATCATCACGTCATCGTCACATCATCGTCACGTCATCGTCACGTCACGTTATCCTCACGTCATCAGGTCATCATCACATCATTACGTCATCAAATAATCATCACGTCATCACGTCATCATCGTCACGTCATCGTCACGTCATCGTTACGTCGTCGCGTCATCACGTCATCATTACGTTATCGCGTCATCATTACATCATCAATTCATCATCACGTCATCATCATCATCATCATCACGTCATCGTCATTGTCATCATCACGTCATCGTCATTGTCATCATCACGTCAGTCATCATCAAGTCATCGTCATAACGTCATGGTCATCATCACGTCACGTCATCATGTCATCATAACGTTATCCCGTCAACGTCACGTCAATGTCACGTCATCATCACGTCAACGTTACGTCAACGTCACGTCATCATCACGTCAACGTCACGTCCACGTCACGTCATCATAACGTCATCACGTCAACGTCACGTCAACGTCACGTCATCATCACGTCAACGTCACGTCAACGTCACGTCATCATCACGTCAACGTCACGTCATCGTCACGTCAACGTCACGTCAACGTCACGTCATCATCACGTCAACGTCACGTCAACGTCACGTCATCATCACGTCAACGTCACGTCAACGTCACGTCATCATCACGTCATCATCACGTCAACGTCACGTCATCATCACGTCAACGTCACGTCATCATCACGTCAACGTCACGTCAACGTCACGTCAACGTCACGTCATCATCACGTCAACGTCACGTCATCACATGAACGTCAAGTCAACGTCACGTCATCACATCATTGTCACGTCAATATCACATCAACCTCACGTCATCACGTCATCGTCGTGTCATCATCACATCACGTCATCATCGCGTCATCATCACGTCAGCATCACGTCATCAAGTCAGCGTCGCGTCATCGTCACGTCATCACGTCATTTTCACGTCAGCGTCACGTCATCACATCGTCACGTCATCACATCATCGTTACGTCATCATCGTTACGTCGTCACGTCATCATCGTCACGTAGTCACGTCATCATTGCGTCATCATCATCATCGTCATCATCATCACGTCATTGTCATCATCATCATCACGTCATCGTTATCATCATCACGTCATCGTCATTGTCATCACGTCATCACGTCATCATCATCATAACGTCATCCCGTCAACGTCACGTCAACGTCACGTCATCATAACGTCATCACGTCAACGTCACGTCATCATCACGTCAACGTCACGTCAACGTCACGTCATCATAACGTCATCACGTCAACGTAACAACGCACGTCAACGTCACGTCATCATAACGTCATCACGTCAACGTCACGTCAACGTCACGTCAACGTCACGTCATCATCACTTCAACGTCACGTCAACGTCACGTCATCACGTCATCATCACGTCAACGTCACGTCAACGTCACGTCATCATCACTTGAACGTCACGTCAACGTGACGTCATCACGTCATCATCACGTCAACGTCATCGTCAGCGTCACGCCAACCTCACGTCATCATCACTTGAACGTTACGTCAACGTAACGTCATCACGTCATCACGTCAACGTCACGTCAACGTCACGTCAACGTCACGTCATCATCACGTCAACGTCTCGTCAGCGTCACGTCAACCTAACGTCATTTACACGTCATCACGTCATTTACACGTCATCACGTCATCATCACGTCTTCACGTCATCGTCACGTCTTCACGTCATCGTCACGTTAACCTCACGTCATTATCACGTCATCACGTCATCGTCACGTCATCATCACACCACGTCATCATCGCGTCATCATCGTCAGCATCACGTCATGTCAGCATCGCGTCATCGTCACGCCATCGTCACGTCATCACGTCATTGTCACGTCAGCGTCACGTCATCACATCGTCACGTCATCATCGTCACGTCATCATCGTCACGTCATCGTCACGTCGTCACGTCATCATCACGTCATCATTACGTTATCAAGTCATCATCACGTCATCACCTCATCATCACGTCATCATCATCGTCATCATCATGTCATCATCATCATCATGTCATCGTCATCGTCATCATGACTGTCATCATCACATCATCAGGTCATCACGTAATCACGTCATCATCATCATGTCATCACGTCATCGTCATCATCACGTCATCGTCATCATCATCAACGTCATCACATCATCATCATCATCAACGTCATCATCAGGTCATCATCATCATCAACGTCATCATAACGTTATCATCATCATCATCATCACGTCATCATCGTCATCATCACGTCATCGTCATCATCACGTCATCGTCAAGTCATCATTATAATCACGTCATCATCATCACGTCATCATCATCACGTCATCATCATCATCATCACGTCATCACCATCATCATCACGTCATCACCATCATCATCATCACATCATCATCATCACGTGATCATCATCACGTCATCATCATCATCATCATTATCATCATCATCACGTCATCACGTCATCACCATCATCATCATCACATCATCATCATCGTCACGTCATCATCATCACATCATCATCATCACGTGATCATCATCACGTCATCATCATCATCATCATTATCATCATCACATCATCATCATTATCATCACATCATCATCATCATCATTATCATCGTCATCATCACATCATATCATCATCAAAAATCATCATATCATCATCACGTCATCATCATCATCATCACGTCATCATCATCATCATCATCATCACGTCATCATCATCATCATCACATTATCATCATGTTATCATCATCATCATCATCACGTCATCATCATCATCACATCATCATCACAACATCACGTCATCATCATCATCACGTCATCATCATCATCACGTCATCATCATCATCATCACGTCATCATCATCATCATCATCATCACGTCATCATCAGGTCATCATCATCATCATCATCACGTCATCATCATTATCGTCATCATCATCACGTCATCATCATCATCACGGCATCATCATCATCATCATCATCACGTCATCATCATCACGTCATCATCGTCACCATCATCATCACGTCATTATCATCATCACATCATCATCATCATCACGTCATCATCATCATCATCATCACGTCATCATCATTATCGTCATCATTATCGTCATCATCATCACGTCATCATCATCATCATCATCATCAAATCATCATCATCATCACGTCATCATCATCACGTCATCATCGTCATCATCATCATCACGTCATCATCATCATCACATCATCATCATCACGTCATCATCATCATCACGTCATCGTCATCATCACGTCATCGTCATCATCACGTCACTGTCATCATCATCACGTCATCGTCATCATCACGTCGTGATCATCACGTCATTGTTATGATCATCACATCATCGTCATCATCACATCATCGTCATCATCACATCATCGTCATCATCACATCATCGTCATCATCATCACATCATCACGTCATCATCATCATCATCACGTCATCGTCATCGTCATCACGTCATTGTCATAATCACGTCATGGTCATCATTACATCATCACGTAATGGTCATCATCACGTCATCACGTCATCATCATAACATCATCAGGTCATCATCACGTCAACGTCACGTCAACGTCACGTTATCACGTCAACGTCACGTCAACGACACGTCATTGTCACGTCAACGTCACGTCATCACGTCAACGTCACGTCAACGTCACGTCATCGTCACGTCAGCGTCACGTCATCACATATCATCACGTCAACGTCACGTCGTCACGTCAACGTCACTTCATCATCATGTCAACGTCACGTCAACGTCACATCAACGTCACGTCGTCATCACGTCAACGCCACGTCGTCATCACGTCAACGTCACGTCAACGTCACGTCAACGTCACGTCAACGTCACGTCAACGTCACGTCAACGTCACGTCAACGTCACGTCATCATCACGTCAACGTCACGTCAACGTCACGTCATCATCACGTCAACGTCACGTCAACGTCACGTCATCATCACGTCAACGTCACATCAACGTCACATCATCATCACGTCATCGTCACGTCAGCGTCACGTCATCACACATCACCACGTCAACGTCACGTCAACGTCACGTCAACGTCACGTCAACGTCACTTCATCATGTCCACGTCGTCTGCATCACGTTATCACGTTAGCGTCACGTCAACGTCACGTCATCACGTCAACGTCACATCAACGTTACGTCAAGTCATTGTCACGTCAACGTCACGTCATCATCACGTCATCACGTCATTGTCACGTCATCATCACATCATATCATCATAGCGTCATCACGTCAGCATCACGTCATCATGTCAGCGTCGCTTCATCGTCACTTCATCATCATCATCACGTCATCGTCACATCATCGTCACGTCATCGTCACGTCACGTTATCCTCACGTCATCAGGTCATCATCACATCATTACGTCATCAAATAATCATCACGTCATCACGTCATCATCGTCACGTCATCGTCACGTCATCGTTACGTCGTCGCGTCATCACGTCATCATTACGTTATCGCGTCATCATTACATCATCAATTCATCATCACGTCATCATCATCATCATCATCACGTCATCGTCATTGTCATCATCACGTCATCGTCATTGTCATCATCACGTCAGTCATCATCAAGTCATCGTCATAACGTCATGGTCATCATCACGTCACGTCATCATGTCATCATAACGTTATCCCGTCAACGTCACGTCAATGTCACGTCATCATCACGTCAACGTTACGTCAACGTCACGTCATCATCACGTCAACGTCACGTCCACGTCACGTCATCATAACATCATCACGTCAACGTCACGTCAACGTCACGTCATCATCACGTCAACGTCACGTCAACGTCACGTCATCATCACGTCAACGTCACGTCATCGTCACGTCAACGCCACGTCAACGCCACGTCGTCATCACGTCAACATCACGTCATCACGTCATCATCACGTCAACGTCACGTCAACGTCACGTCATCATCACGTCATCATCACGTCAACGTCACGTCATCATCACGTCAACGTCACGTCGTCATCACGTCAACGTCACGTCAACGTCACGTCAACGTCACGTCATCATCACGTCAACGTCACGTCATCACATGAACGTCAAGTCAACGTCACGTCATCACATCATTGTCACGTCAATATCACATCAACCTCACGTCATCACGTCATCGTCGTGTCATCATCACATCACGTCATCATCGCGTCATCATCACGTCAGCATCACGTCATCAAGTCAGCGTCGCGTCATCGTCACGTCATCACGTCATTTTCACGTCAGCGTCACGTCATCACATCGTCACGTCATCACATCATCGTTACGTCATCATCGTTACGTCGTCACGTCATCATCGTCACGTAGTCACGTCATCATTGCGTCATCATCATCATCGTCATCATCATCACGTCATTGTCATCATCATCATCACGTCATCGTTATCATCATCACGTCATCGTCATTGTCATCACGTCATCACGTCATCATCATCATAACGTCATCCCGTCAACGTCACGTCAACGTCACCTCATCATAACGTCATCACGTCAACGTCACGTGTACGTCACGTCAACGTCACGTCATTAACACGTCAACGTCACGTCATCATAACGTAATCACGTCAACGTCACATCAATGCACGTCAACGTCACGTCATCATAACGTCATCACGTCAACGTCACGTCAACGTCACGTCAACGTCACGTCATCATCACTTCAACGTCACGTCAACGTCACGTCATCACGTCATCATCACGTCAACGTCACGTCAACGTCACGTCATCATCACTTGAACGTCACGTCAACGTGACGTCATCACGTCATCATCACGTCAACGTCTCGTCAGCGTCACGTCAACCTCACGTCATCATCACTTGAACGTTACGTCAACGTAACGTCATCACGTCATCACGTCAACGTCACGTCAACGTAACGTCAACGTCACGTCATCATCACGTCAACGTCTCGTCAGCGTCACGTCAACCTAACGTCATTTACACGTCATCACGTCATTTACACGTCATCACGTCATCATCACGTCTTCACGTCATCGTCACGTCTTCACGTCATCGTCACGTTAACCTCACGTCATTATCACGTCATCACGTCATCGTCACGTCATCATCACACCACGTCATCATCGCGTCATCATCACGTCAGCATCACGTCATGTCAGCATCGCGTCATCGTCACGCCATCGTCACGTCATCACGTCATTGTCACGTCAGCGTCACGTCATCACATCGTCACGTCATCATCGTCACGTCATCATCGTCACGTCATCGTCACGTCATCATCGTCACGTCATCGTCACGTCGTCACGTCATCATCACGTCATCATTACGTTATCAAGTCATCATCACGTCATCACCTCATCATCACGTCATCATCATCGTCATCATCATGTCATCATCATCATCATGTCATCGTCATCGTCATCATGACTGTCATCATCACATCATCAGGTCATCACGTAATCACGTCATCATCATCATGTCATCACGTCATCGTCATCATCACGTCATCGTCATCATCATCAACGTCATCACATCATCATCATCATCAACGTCATCATCAGGTCATCATCATCATCAACGTCATCATAACGTTATCATCATCATCATCATCACGTCATCATCGTCATCATCACGTCATCGTCATCATCACGTCATCGTCAAGTCATCATTATAATCACGTCATCATCATCACGTCATCATCATCACGTCATCATCATCATCATCACGTCATCACCATCATCATCACGTCATCACCATCATCATCATCACATCATCATCATCACGTGATCATCATCACGTCATCATCATCATCATCATTATCATCATCATCACGTCATCACGTCATCACCATCATCATCATCACATCATCATCATCGTCACGTCATCATCATCACATCATCATCATCACGTGATCATCATCACGTCATCATCATCATCATCATTATCATCATCACATCATCATCATTATCATCACATCATCATCATCATCATTATCATCGTCATCATCACGTCATATCATCATCATCATCATATCATCATCACGTCATCATCATCATCATCACGTCATCATCATCATCATCATCATCACGTCATCATCATCATCATCACATTATCATCATGTTATCATCATCATCATCATCACGTCATCATCATCATCACATCATCATCACATCATCATCATCATCATCATCACGTCATCATCATCATCACGTCATCATCATCATCATCACGTCATCATCATCATCATCATCATCACGTCATCATCAGGTCATCATCATCATCATCATCACGTCATCATCATTATCGTCATCATCATCACGTCATCATCATCATCACGGCATCATCATCATCATCATCATCACGTCATCATCATCACGTCATCATCGTCACCATCATCATCACGTCATCATCATCATCACATCATCATCATCACGTCATCATCATCATCATCATCATCACGTCATCATCATTATCGTCATCATTATCGTCATCATCATCACGTCATCATCATCATCATCATCATCAAATCATCATCATCATCAAATCATAATCATCATCATCACGTCATCATCATCATCACGATATCATCATCACGTCATCATCATCCTCACGTCATCATCATCATCACGTCATCGTCATCATCACGTCATCGTCATCATCACGTCATCGTCATCATCATCATCATAACGTCATCATCACGTTTTGATCATCACGTCATTGTCATGATCATCACATCATCGTCATCATCACATCATCGTCATCATTATCATCAGGTCATCGTCATCATCATCACATCATCACGTCATCATCATCATCACGTCATCGTCATCGTCTTCACGTCATTGTCATAATCACGTCATGGTCATCATTACATCATCACGTAATGGTCATCATCACGTCATCACGTCATCATGTCATCATCACGTCAACGTCACGTCAACGTCACGTCATCATCACGTCAACGTCACGTCAACGTCACGTCATCGTCACGTCAACGTCACGTCATCACGTCAACGTCACGTCAACGTCACGTCAACGTCACGTCAACGTCACGTCATCCACGTCATCATCACGTCAACGTCACGTCAACGTCACGTCATCATCACGTCAACGTCACGTCAACGTCACGTCAACGTCACGTCATCATCACGTCAACGTCACGTCATCATCACGTCAACGTCACGTCAACGTCACGTCAACGTCACGTCAACGTCACGTCAACGTCACGTCAACGTCACGTCAACGTCACGTCATCATCACGTCAACGTCACGTCAACGTCACGTCATCATCACGTCAACGTCACGTCAACGTCACGTCATCATCACGTCAACGTCACGTCAACGTCACGTCATCATCACGTCATCGTCACGTCAACGTCACGTCATCATCACGTCAACGTCACGTCAACGTCACGTCAACGTCACGTCAACGTCACGTCATCATGTCCACGTCGTCTGCATCACGTTATCACGTCAACGTCACGTCAACGTCACGTCATCACGTCAACGTCACATCAACGTCACGTCAAGTCATTGTCACGTCAACTTCACGTCATCATCACGTCATCACGTCATCGTCACGTCATCATTACATCATGTCATCATAGCGTCATCACGTCAGCATCACGTCATCATGTCAGCGTCGCTTCATCGTCAGTTCATCATAATCATCACGTCATCGTCACATCATCGTCACGTCATCGTCATGTCACGTTATCCTCACGTCATCAGGTCATCATCAAATCATTACATCATCAAATAATCATCACGTCATCACGTCATCATCGTCACGTCATCGTCACGTCATCATCACGTCAACGTCACGTCATCACGTCAACGTCACATCAACGTTACGTCAAGTCATTGTCACGTCAACGTCACGTCATCATCACGTCATCACGTCATTGTCACGTCATCATCACATATCATCATAGCGTCATCACGTCAGCATCACGTCATCATGTCAGCGTCGCTTCATCGTCACTTCATCATCATCATCACGTCATCGTCACATCATCGTCACGTCATCGTCACGTCACGTTATCCTCACGTCATCAGGTCATCATCACATCATTACGTCATCAAATAATCATCACGTCATCACGTCATCATCGTCACGTCATCGTCACGTCATCGTTACGTCATCGCGTCATCATCACGTCATCATTACGTTATCACGTCATTACATCATCAATTCATCATCATGTCATCACGTCATCACATCATCATCATCATCACGTCACCGTCATCATCACGTCATCGTCATTGTCATCATCACGTCATTGTCATCATCATGTCACCGTCATAACGTCATGGTCATCATCACGTCATCAAGTCATCACGTCATCATCATAACGTCATCCCGTCAACGTCACGTCAATGTCACGTCATCATCACGTCAACGTCACGTCAACGTCACGTCATCATCACGTCAACGTCACGTCAACGTCACGTCATCATAACGTCAACGTCACGTCAACGTCACGTCAACGTCACGTCATCATCACGTCAACGTCACGTCAACGTCACGTCATCATCACGTCAACGTCACGTCAACATCACGTCAACGTCACGTCAACGTCACGTCAACGTCACGTCATCATCACGTCAACGTCACGTCAACATCACGTCATCATCACGTCAACGTCACGTCAACGTCACGTCATCATCACGTCATCATCACGTCAACGTCACGTCATCATCACGTCAACGTCACGTCATCATCACGTCAACGTCACGTCATCATCACGTCAACGTCACGTCAACGTCACGTCAACGTCACGTCATCATCACGTCAACGTCACGTCATCACATGAACGTCAAGTCAACGTCACGTCATCACATCATTGTCACGTCAATATCACGTCAACCTCACGTCATCGTCACGTCAACATCACGTCATCGTCGTGTCATCATCACATCACGTCATCATCGCGCCATCATCACGTCAGCATCACGTCATCATGTCAGCGTCGCGTTATCGTCACGTAATCGTCACGTCATCACGTCATTGTCACGTCAGCGTCACGTCATCACATCGTCACGTCATCACATCATCGTCACGTCATCATCGTCACGTCATCGTCACGTCGTCACGTCATCATCGTCACGTAGTCACGTCATCATTGCGTCAAAATCATCATCGTCATCATCATCACGTCATTGTCATCATCATCATCACGTCATCGTTATCATCATCACGTCATCGTCATTGTCATCACATCATCACGTCATCACGTCATCATCATCATAACGTCATCCCGTCAACGTAACGGCAAGGTCACGTCGTCATCACGTCAACGCCACGTCGTCATCACGTCAACGTCACGTCAACGTCACGTCAACGTCACGTCATCATCACGTCAACGTCACGTCAACGTCACGTCATCATCACGTCAACGTCAAATCAACGTCACATGATCATCACGTCAACGTCACGTCAACGTCACGTCATCGTCACGTCAGCGTCACGTCATCACACATCATCAGGTCAACGTCACGTCAACGTCACTTCATCATGTCCACGTCGTCTGCATCACGTTATCACGTTAGCGTCACGTCAACGTCACGTCATCACGTCAACGTCACATCAACGTTACGTCAAGTCATTGTCACGTCAACGTCACGTCATCATCACGTCATCACGTCATTGTCACGTCATCATCACATCATATCATCATAGCGTCATCACGTCAGCATCACGTCATCATGTCAGCGTCGCTTCATCGTCACTTCATCATCATCATCACGTCATCGTCACATCATCGTCACGTCATCGTCACGTCACGTTATCCTCACGTCATCAGGTCATCATCACATCATTACGTCATCAAATAATCATCACGTCATCACGTCATCATCGTCACGTCATCGTCACGTCATCGTTACGTCGTCGCGTCATCACGTCATCATTACGTTATCGCGTCATCATTACATCATCAATTCATCATCACGTCATCATCATCATCATCATCACGTCATCGTCACTGTCATCATCACGTCATCGTCATTGTCATCATCACGTCAGTCATCATCAGGTCATCGTCATAACGTCATGGTCATCATCACGTCACGTCATCATGTCATCATAACGTTATCCCGTCAACGTCACGTCAATGTCACGTCATCATCACGTCAACGTTACGTCAACGTCACGTCATCATCACGTCCACGTCACGTCCACGTCACGTCATCATAACATCATCACGTCAACGTCACGTCAACGTCACGTCATCATCACGTCAACGTCACGTCAACGTCACGTCAACGTCACGTCATCGTCACGTCAACGCCACGTCAACGCCACGTCGTCATCACGTCAACATCACGTCATCACGTCATCATCACGTCAACGTCACGTCAACGTCACGTCATCATCACGTCATCGTCACGTCAACGTCACGTCATCATCACGTCAACGTCACGTCAACGTCACGTCAACGTCACGTCATCATCACGTCAACGTCACGTCATCACATGAACGTCAAGTCAACGTCACGTCATCACATCATTGTCACGTCAATATCACATCAACCTCACGTGATCACGTCATCGTCGTGTCATCATCACATCACGTCATCATCGCGTCATCATCACGTCAGCATCACGTCATCATGTCAGCGTCGCGTCATCGTCACGTCATCACGTCATTTTCACGTCAGCGTCACGTCATCACATCGTCACGTCATCACATCATCGTTACGTCATCATCGTCACGTCATCGTTACGTCGTCACGTCATCATCGTCACGTAGTCACGTCATCATTGCGTCATCATCATCATCGTCATCATCATCACGTCATTGTCATCATCATCATCACGTCATCGTTATCATCATCACGTCATCGTCATTGTCATCACGTCATCACGTCATCATCATCATAACGTCATCCCGTCAACGTCACGTCAACGTCACCTCATCATAACGTCATCACGTCAACGTCACGTGTACGTCACGTCAACGTCACGTCATCATCACGTCAACGTCACGTCATCATAACGTCATCACGTCAACGTCACGTCAACGCACGTCAACGTCACGTCATCATAACGTCATCACGTCAACGTCACGTCAACGTCACGTCAACGTCACGTCATCATCACTTCAACGTCACGTCAACGTCACGTCATCACGTCATCATCACGTCAACGTCACGTCAACGTCACGTCATCATCACTTGAACGTCACGTCAACGTAACGTCATCATCACGTCATCATCACGTCAACGTAACGTCAACGTCACGTCAACGTCACGTCATCATCACTTGAACGTCACGTCAACGTAACGTCATCATCACGTCAACGTCACGTCAACGTAACGTCAACGTCACGTCAGCGTCACGTCATCACGTCAGCGTCACGTCAACCTCACGTCAGCGTCAGGTCATCACGTCATCGTCACGTCATCACGTCATCATCACGTCATCACGTCATCGTCACGTCTTCACGTCATCGTCACGTCATCACGTCATCATCACGTCATCACGTCATCGTCACGTCTTCACGTCATCGTCACGTTAACCTCACGTCATCGTCACGTCAACACGTCATCGTCACGTCATCACGTCATCGTCACGTCATCATCGCGTCATCATCATGTCAGCATCACGTCATGTCAGCATCGCGTCATCGTTACGCCATCGTCACGTCATCACGTCATTGTCACGTCAGCGTCACGTCATCACATCGTCACGTCATCATCGTCACGTCATCATCGTCACGTCATCGTCACGTCGTCACGTCATCATCACGTCATCATTACGTTATCAAGTCATCATCACGTCATCACGTCATCATCATCGTCATCATCATGTCATCGTCATCGTCATCATGACTGTCATCATCACATCATCAGGTCATCACGTAATCACGTCATCATCATCATGTCATCACGTCATCGTCATCATCACGTCATCGTCATCATCATCAACGTCATCACATCATCATCATCATCAACGTCATCATCAGGTCATCATCATCATCAACGTCATCATAACGTTATCATCATCATCATCATCACGTCATCATCATCACGTCATCATCGTCATCATCACGTCATCGTCATCATCACGTCATCGTCATCATCACGTCATCGTCAAGTCATCATTATAATCACGTCATCATCATCACGTCATCATCATCACGTCATCATCATCATCATCACGTCATCACCATCATCATCACGTCATCACCATCATCATCATCACATCATCATCATCACGTGATCATCATCACGTCATCATCATCATCATCATTATCATCATCATCACGTCATCACGTCATCACCATCATCATCATCACATCATCATCATCGTCACGTCATCATCATCACATCATCATCATCACGTGATCATCACGTCATCATCATCATCATCATTATCATCATCACATCATCATCATTATCATCACATCATCATCATCATCATTATCATCGTCATCATCACATCATATCATCATCATCATCATATCATCATCACGTCATCATCATCATCATCACGTCATCATCATCATCAACATCACATCATCATCATCATCATCACATTATCATCATGTTATCATCATCATCATCATCACGTCATCATCATCATCATCACATCATCATCACAACATCACGTCATCATCATCATCACGTCATCATCATCATCACGTCATCATCATCATCATCACGTCATCATCATCATCATCATCATCACGTCATCATCAGGTCATCATCATCATCATCACGTCATCATCATTATCGTCATCATCATCACGTCATCATCATCATCACGGCATCATCATCATCATCATCATCACGTCATCATCATCATCACGGCATCATCATCATCATCATCATCACGTCATCATCATCACGTCATCGATCATCACGTCATCATCGTCACCATCATCATCACGTCATTATCATCATCACATCATCATCATCATCACGTCATCATCATCATCATCACGTCATCATCATTATCGTCATCATTATCGTCATCATCATCACGTCATCATCATCATCATCACGGCATCATCATCATCATCATCATCAAATCATCATCATCATCACGTCATCATCATCACGTCATCATCGTCATCATCATCATCACGTCATCATCATCATCACATCATCATCATCACGTCATCATCATCATCACGTCATCGTCATCATCACGTCATCGTCATCATCACGTCACTGTCATCATCATCACGTCATCGTCATCATCACGTCGTGATCATCACGTCATTGTTATGATCATCACATCATCGTCATCATCACATCATCGTCATCATCACATCATCGTCAACATCATCACATCATCATCATCATCATCACGTCATCGTCATCGTCATCACGTCATTGTCATAATCACGTCATGGTCATCATTACATCATCACGTCATCACGTCATCATAACATCATCAGGTCATCATCACGTCAACGTCACGTCAACGTCACGTTATCACGTCAACGTCACGTCAACGACACGTCATTGTCACGTCAACGTCACGTCATCACGTCAACGTCACGTCAACGTCACGTCATCGTCACGTCAGCGTCACGTCATCACATATCATCACGTCAACGTCACGTCGTCACGTCAACGTCACTTCATCATCATGTCAACGTCAAGTCAACGTCACATCAACGTCACGTCGTCATCACGTCAACGCCACGTCGTCATCACCTCAACGTCACGTCAACGTCACGTCAACGTCACGTCAACGTCACGTCATCATCACGTCAACGTCACGTCAACGTCACGTCATCATCACGTCAACGTCACATCAACGTCACATCATCATCACGTCATCGTCACGTCAGCGTCACGTCATCACACATCACCACGTCAACGTCACGTCAACGTCACGTCAACGTCACTTCATCATGTCCACGTCGTCTGCATCACGTTATCACGTTAGCGTCACGTCAACGTCACGTCATCACGTCAACGTCACATCAACGTTACGTCAAGTCATTGTCACGTCAACGTCACGTCATCATCACGTCATCACGTCATTGTCACGTCATCATCACATCATATCATCATAGCGTCATCACGTCAGCATCACGTCATCATGTCAGCGTCGCTTCATCGTCACTTCATCATCATCATCACGTCATCGTCACATCATCGTCACGTCATCGTCACGTCACGTTATCCTCACGTCATCAGGTCATCATCACATCATTACGTCATCAAATAATCATCACGTCATCACGTCATCATCGTCACGTCATCGTCACGTCATCATCACGTCAACGTCACGTCATCACGTCAACGTCACATCAACGTTACGTCAAGTCATTGTCACGTCAACGTCACGTCATCATCACGTCATCACGTCATTGTCACGTCATCATCACATCATATCATCATAGCGTCATCACGTCAGCATCACGTCATCATGTCAGCGTCGCTTCATCGTCACTTCATCATCATCATCACGTCATCGTCACATCATCGTCACGTCATCGTCACGTCACGTTATCCTCACGTCATCAGGTCATCATCACATCATTACGTCATCAAATAATCATCACGTCATCACGTCATCATCGTCACGTCATCGTCACGTCATCGTTACGTCGTCGCGTCATAACGTCATCATTACGTTATCACGTCATCACGTCATCATTACGTTATCACGTCATCATTACATCATCAATTCATCATCACGTCATCATCATCATCACATCATCATCATCACGTCATCGTCATCATCACGTCATCGTCATTGTCATCATCACGTCAGTCATCATCAGGTCATCGTCATAACGTCATGGTCATCATCACGTCACGTCATCATGTCATCATAATAACGTTATCCCGTCAACGTCACGTCAATGTCACGTCATCATCACGTCAACGTTACGTCAACGTCACGTCATCATCACGTCAACGTCACGTCCACGTCACGTCATCATAACATCACGTCAACGTCACGTCAACGTCACGTCAACGTCACGTCATCATCACGTCAACGTCACGTCAACGTCACGTCATCATCACGTCAACGTCACGTCAACGTCACGTCATCGTCACGTCAACGTCACGTCAACGTCACGTCATCATCACGTCAACATCACGTCATCACGTCATCATCACGTCAACGTCACGTCATCATCACGTCATCATCACGTCAACGTCACGTCATCATCACGTCAACGTCACGTCATCGTCACGTCAACGTCACGTCATCATCACGTCAACGTCACGTCAACGTCACGTCAACGTCACGTCATCATCACGTCAACGTCACGTCATCACATGAACGTCAAGTCAACGTCACGTCATCACATCATTGTCACGTCAATATCACGTCAACCTCACGTCATCACGTCATCACGTCATCGTCGTGTCATCATCACATCACGTCATCATCGCGTCATCATCACGTCAGCATCACGTCATTAAGTCAGCGTCGCGTCATCGTCACGTCATCGTCACGTCATCACGTCATTTTCACGTCAGCGTCACGTCATCACATCGTCACGTCATCACATCATCGTCACGTCATCATCGTCACGTCATCGGTACGTCGTCACGTCATCATCGTCACGTAGTCACGTCATCATTGCGTTATCATCATCATCGTCATCATCATCACGTCATTGTCATCATCATCATCACGTCATCGTTATCATCATCAAGTCATCGTCATTGTCATCACATCATCACGTCATCACGTCATCATCATCATAACGTCATCCCGTCAACGTCACGTCAACGTCACGTCGTCATCACGTCAACGTCACGTCAACGTCACGTCAACGTCACGTCAACGTCACGTCATCATCACGTCAACGTCACGTCAACGTCACGTCATCATCACGTCAACGTCACATCAACGTCACATGATCACGTCAACGTCACGTCAACGTCACGTCATCGTCACGTCAGCGTCACGTCATCACACATCATCACGTCAACGTCACGTCAACGTCACGTCAACGTCACGTCAACGTCACTTCATCATGTCCACGTCGTCTGCATCACGTTATCACGTTAGCGTCACGTCAACGTCACGTCATCATCACGTCAACGTCACGTCATCACGTCAACGTCACATCAACGTTACGTCAAGTCATTGTCACGTCAACGTCACGTCATCATCACGTCATCACGTCATCGTCACATCATCATCACATCATGTCATCATCGCGTCATCACGTCCGCATCACGTCATCATGTCAGCGTCATTTCGTCAAGTCATCATCATCATCACGTCATCGTCACGTCATCGTCACGTCACGTCATCGTCACGTCATCACGTCGTCATCACATCGTTACGTCATCAAATAATCGTCACGTCATCACGTCATCACGTCATCGTTACGTCGTCGCGTCATCACGTCATCATTACATCATCAATTCATCATCACGTCATCATCATCATCATCATCACGTCATCATCATCACGTCATCATCATCATCACGTCATCGTCATTGTCATCATCACGTCATCGTCATTGTCATCATCACGTCAGTCATCATCAGGTCATCGTCATAACGTCATGGTCATCACGTCACGTCATCATGTCATCATCATAACGTTATCCCGTCAACGTCACGTCAATGTCACGTCATCATCACGTCAACGTTACGTCAACGTCACGTCAACGTCACGTCCACGTCACGTCAACGTCACGTCATCATCACGTCAACGTCACGTCAACGTCACGTCATCATCCCCTCAACGTCACGTCAACGTCACGTCATCGTCACGTCAACGCCACGTCAACGTCACGTCATCATCACGTCAACATCACGTCATCACGTCATCATCACGTCAACGTCACGTCAACGTCACGTCATCATCACGTCAACATCACGTCAACGTCACGTCATCAACACGTCATCATCACGTCAACGTCACGTCAACGTCACGTCATCATCACTTGAACGTCACGTCAACGTAACGTCATCACGTCATCATCACGTCAACGTCACGTCAACGTAACGTCAACGTCACGTCATCATCACGTCAACGTCTCGTCAGCGTCACGTCAACCTCACGTCATCATCACTTGAACGTTACGTCAACGTAACGTCATCACGTCATCATCACGTCAACGTCACGTCAACGTAACGCCAACGTCACGTCATCATCACGTCAACGTCTCGTCAGCGTCACGTCAACCTCACGTCATTATCACGTCATCACGTCATCGTCACGTCATCACGTCATCGTCACGTCTTCACGTCATCGTCACGTTAACTTCACATCATTATCACGTCATCACGTCATCGTCACGTCATCATCACACCACGTCATCATCGCGTCATCATCACGTCATGTCAGCATCGCGTCATCGTCACGCCATCGTCACGTCATCACGTCATTGTCACGTCAGCGTCACGTCATCACATCGTCACGTCATCATATCATCATCACGTCATCATCGTCACGTCATCGTCACGTCGTCACGTCGTCATCGTCAAGTCATCATCACGTCGTCACGTCGTCATCATTACGTTATCACGTCATCATTACATCATCTCTTCATCATCACGTCATCATCACGTCATCATCATTGTCATCATCATCATGTCATCATCACGTCATCGTCATCATCACGTCATCGTCATCATCATGACTGTCATCATCACATCATCAGATCATCATCACGTAATCACGTCATCATCATCACGTCATCATCACGTCAACGTCACGTCATCATCACGACAACGTCACGTCAACGTCACGTCATCACGTCAACGTCACATCAACGTCACGTTATCATCACATCAACGTCACGTTATCATCACGTCAACGTCACGTCATCATCACGTCAACGTCACATCAACGTCATTTCATCACGTCATCACTTGAATGTCATGTTAGTCACCTCAACATCACGTCATCATAACTTCAACGTCACGTCAACATCACGTCATCACGTCAACGTCACGTCAACGTCACGTCATCACGTCAACGTCACGTCAACGTCACGTCATCATCACGTCAACATCACGTCATCATCACGTCATCATCACGTCAACGTCACGTCATCACGTGAACGTCAAGTCGTCACATCATCACATCATTGTCACATCAACATCACGTCAACGTCACGTCATCACGTCATCGTCACGTCAACGTCACGTCATCACGTCATCGTCACGTCAACCTCATGTCATCTTCACGTCATCACGTCACCGTCACGTCAACATCACATCACGTCATCATCGCGTTATCACGTCAGCATCACGTCATCCTATCAGGGTCGCGTCATCGTCACATCATCGTCACGTCATCACTTCATTGTCACGTCAGCGTCACATCATCACATCGTCACGTCATCATATCATCGTCACGTCATCGTCACGTCGTCACGTCATCATCGTCACATCATCATCACGTCGTCACGTCATCGTCATGTCATCATTACGTTATCACATCATTACATCATCACTTCATCATCACGTCATCACGTCGTCATCACGTCATCATCATCATGTCATTATCATCATCATGTCATCGTCATCATAACGTCATCGTCATCATCATGAATGTCATCACATCATCAGGTCATCATCACGTAATCACGTCATCATCATCATCACGTCATCACGTCATCATCTTCATCATCAAGTCTTCGTCATCACGTCATCATAATCACGTCATCATCACGTCATCATCATCATCATCACGTCATCATCATCACGTCATCATCATCATCACGTCATCACCATCATCATCATCACGTCATCACCATCATCATCATCACGTCATCATCATCACATCATCATCATCATCACGTGATCATTATCACGTCATCATCATCATTATCATCATCACATCATCATCATCATTATCATCACATCATCATCATCACATCATCATTATCATCGTCATCATCACATCATCATCACATCATCATCATCATCATATCATCATCACGTCATCATCATCATCAAGTCATCATCATCAGCAGCAGCACGTCATCATCATCATCATCATCACATTATCATCATCACGTCGTAATCATCATCATCACGTCATCATCATCATCACATCATCATCATCACATCATCACGTCATCATCATCACGTCATCATCATCATCATCACGTCATCATCATCATCATCACGTCATCATCATCATCGTCATCATCATCGCGTCATCATCAGGTCATCATCATCATCATCACGTCATGATCATTATCGTCATCAACATCACGTCATCATCATCATCATCATCATCACGGCATCATCATCATCATCATCAAATCATAATCATCATCACGTCATCATCACGTCATCATCATCACGTCATCATCATCACGTCATCATCATCACGTCATCGTCATCATCACGTCATCGTCATCATCATCATCATCATAACGTCATCGTCATCATCATCATCACGTCGTGATCATCACGTCATTGTCATGATCATCACATCATCGTCATCATCATCAAGTCGTCATCATCATCATCATCACATCATCATCACGTCATCGTCATCACGTCATCGTCATCATCATCACGTCATTGTCATCATCACGTCATGGTCATCATTATGTCATCATCACGTCATGGTCATCATTATGTCATCATGTCATGGTCATCATAACGTCATCACGTCAACATCACGTCAACGTCACGTCATCTCGTCGTCACGTCATCGTCACGTCAACGTCACGTCATCATCACGTCAACGTCACGTCAACGTCACGTCATCGTCACGTCAACGTCACGTCAACGTCACGTCATCATCACGTCAACGTCACGTCAACGTCACGTCATCGTCACGTCAACGTCACGTCAACGTCACGTCATCATCACGTCATCGTCACGTCAACGTCACGTCAACGTCACGTCATCATCACGTCAACGTCACGTCAACGTCACGTCATCATCACGTCATCCTCACTTCAACGTCACGTCAACGTCACGTCAATGTCACATCATCATAATGTCAACTTCATGTGAACATCACGTCATCACGTCAACGTCACGTCAACGGCACGTCAACGTCACGTGAACATCACGTCATCACGTCAACGTCACGTCAACGTCACGTCATCACGTGAACGTCAAGTCAACGTCACGTCATCACATCATTGTCACGTCAACATCACGTCAACGTCACGTCAACCTCACGTCATCGTCACGTCAACCTCACGTCATCATCATGTCATCACGTCATCGTCACGTCATCATCACATCACGTCATCATCGCGTCATCACGTCAGCATCACGTCATCATGTCGGCATCGCGCCATCGTCACGTCATGGTCACGTCATAACGTCATTTTCACGTCAGCGTCACGTCATCACATCGTCACGTCATCACATCATCGCCACGTCATCGTCACGTCGTCACGTCATCATCGTCACGTCATCACATCATCGTCACGTCATCATCGTCACGTCATCGTCACGTCGTCTAGTCATCATCTTCACGTCATCGTCACGTCCTCACGTCATCACGTCATCATCATCATTGTCATCATCATCACGTCATCATCATCATCACGTCGTCGTCATCATCATCACGTCGTCGTCATCATCACGTCATCGTTATCATCATCACGTCATCGTCATCACGTCATCGTCATCGTCATCATCACCTTATTGTTATCATCACGTCATCGTCATCACGTCATTGTCATCACGTCATCACGTCATCATCATAACGTCATCCCATCAACGTCACGTCAACGTCACGTCATCAAGTCATCATCACGTCAACGTCACGTCATCACGTGAACGTCACGTCAACGTCACGTCATCACGTCATCATCACGTCAACGTCACGTCAACGTCGCGTCATCATCACGTCATCGTCACGTCAACCTCACGTCATCGTCACGTCATCACATCATCGTCACGTCATCATCACATCACGTCATCATCGCTTCATCATCACGTCAGCATCACGTCATCATGTCAGCGTCGCGTCATCATCACGCCATCGTCACGTCATCACGTCATTGTCACGTCAGCGTCACATCACATCTTCACGTCATCATCGTCACGTCATCGTCACGTCGTCACGTCATCATCACGTTATCATTACGTTATCACGTCATCATTACATCATCTCCATCATCACATCATCACGCCATCATCATCTTCATCATCATGTCATCATCATCACGCCATCGTCATCACGTCATCATCATCATCATGACTGTAATCATCACATCATCAGGTCATCATCACGTAATCACGTCATCATCATCATCACGTCATCAACACGTCATCGTCATCATCACGTCATCGTCATCATCACGTCATCATCATCATCATCATCAATGTCATCAACACTTCATCATCATCATCACGTCATCATCATCATCAACGTCATCATCACGTTATCATCATCATCACGTCATCATAATCACGTCATCATCATCACGTCATCATCATCACGTCATCATCATCATCATCACGTCATCACCATCATCATCATCACATCATCACCATCATCATCATCACATCATCACCATCATCATCATCATCACATCATCATCATCATCATCACGTAATCATCATCATCATCATCATCACATTGTCATCATCACGTCATCATAATCACGTCATCATCATCATCACATCATCATCACGTCATAATGATCACCTCATCATCATCACGTCATCATCATCACGTCATCATCATCACGTCATCATCACATCATCATCATCATCATCATCACGTCATCATCATTATCGTAATCATCATCACGTCATCATCATCATCATCATCATCATGGCATCATCATCATCATCATCATCAAATCATCATCATCATCATCACGTCATCATCGTCATCATCATCATCACATCATCATCATTACATCATCATCATCATCACGTCATCGTCATCATCATCACGTCATCGTCATCATCATCATCATCATCAAATCATCGTCATCATCATCATCACGTCGTGATCATCACGTCGTGATCATCACGTCATTCTCATGATCATCACATCATCATCATCACATCATCATCATCATCATCACGTCATCGTCATCATCATCATCACATCATCACATCATCGTCATCATCATCACGTCATCGTCATCGTCTCCATCACGTCATTGTCATCATCACGTCATGGTCATCATTGTCATCATCACGTCATGGTCATCACGTCATCAAGTCATCATCATAACGTCATCACGTCAACGTCACGTCAACGTCACGTCATCATCACGTCAACGTCATGTCAACGTCACGTCAACGTCACGTCATCATCTCGTCAACGTCACGTCAACGTCACGTCATCGTCACGTCAAGGTCACGTCAACGTCACGTCATCATCACGTCAACGTCACGTCAACGTCACGTCAACCTCACGTCATCACGTCAACGTCACGTCAACGTCACGTCATCATCACGTCATCCTCACTTCAACGTCACGTGAACGTCACGTCAACGTCACGTCATCATAACGTCAATGTCACGTGAACATCACGTCATCACGTCAACGTAACGTCATCACGTCAATGTCACGTCATCACGTCATCACGTCAACGTCACGTCATCATCACGTCAACGTCACGTTAACGTCACGTCATCATCACGTCATCATTACGTCAATGTCACGTCAAAGTCACGTCAACGTCACGTCATCACGTGAACGTCAAGTCAACGTCACGTCATCACATCATTGTCACATCAACATCACGCCAACTTCACGTCATCACGTCATCGTCACGTCAACCTCACGTCATCATCACGTCATCGTCACGTCATCGTCACGTCACGTCATCATCGCGTCATCATCACGTCAGCATGTCAGCGTCGCGTCATCGTCACGTCATCGTCACGTCATCACGTCATTGTCACGTCAGCCTCACGTCATCACATCGTCACGTCATCACATCATCGTCACGTCATCATCGTCACGTCATAATCACGTCGTCACGTCATCATGGTCACGTCATCGTCACATCGTCACGTCATCACGTCATCATTACGTTATCACGTCATCATTACATCATCACTTCATCATCACGTCATCACGTCATCATCATCACGTCATCATCATCATGTCATCGGGATCACATTGTCATCATCACGTCATCGTCATCATCACGTCATCGTCATCATCAACGTCATCACTTCATCATCATCAACGTCATGATCACGTCATCATCATCAACGTCATCATCACGTTATCATCATCATCACGTCATCATCATCATCACGTCATCGTCATCAAGTCATCGTCATCACGTCATCATCATAATCACATCATCATCATCACGTCATCATCACTATCACGTCATCACCATCATCATCACGTCATCACCATCATCATCACGTCATCACCATCATCATCACATCATCACCATCATCATCATCATCATCATCATCATATCGTCATCATCATCATCACATCATCATCATCACGTGATCATCATCATCATCATCATCATATCATCATCATCATTATCATCACATCATCATTATCACATAATCATTATCATCATTATCATCGTCATCATCACATCATCATCACATCATCATCATCATCATCATATCATCATCATCACGTCATCATCATTATCATCACGTCATCATCATCATCATCACGTCATCATCATCATCATCATCACATTATCATCATCACATCATCATCATCAACATCACGTCATCATCATCATCAAGTCATCATCATCACGTCATCACGTCATCATCATCACGTCATCATCATCGTCATCATCAGGTCATCATCAGGTCATCATCATCATCATCATCACGTCATCATCATGATTATCATCATCAAACATCATCACATCATCATCATCATCACATCATCATCATCATCATCACGTCATCATCATCATCATCACGTCATCATCATCATCATCATCACGTCATCGTCATCATCATCACGTCATCGTCATCATCATCATCATCATCACGTCATCGTCATCATCATCATCATCACGTCATCGTCATCATCATCACATCGTGATCATCACGTCATTGTCATGATCATCACATCATCGTCATCATCATCATCACATCATCGTCATCATCATCACATCATCATCATCATCATCACATCATCATCATCATCATCACGTCATCGTCATCATCATCATCACATCATCATCACGTCATCGTCATCATCATCACGTCATCGTCATCGTCATCACGTCATTGTCATCATCATCACGTCATGGCACGTCATCACGTCATCATCATCATAACGTCATCCCATCAACATCACGTCAACGTCACGTCATCATCACGTCAACGTCACGTCAACGTCACGTCAACGTCACGTCATCATCACGTCAACGTCACGTCAACGTCACGTCATCGTCACGTCAACGTCACGTCAACGTCACGTCATCATCACGTCAACGTCACGTCAACGTCACGTCATCACGTCAACGTTACGTCTACGTCACGTCATCATCACGTCATCCTCACTTCAACGTCAGGTCAACGTCACGTCAACGTCACGTCATCATCACGTCAACGTCATGTCAACGTCACGTCAGCGTCACGTCAGCGTCACATCAACGTCACGTCATCACGTCAACGTCACGTCAACGTCAGGTCTTCATCACGTTAACGTCACGTCAACGTCACGTCATAATCACGTCATCCTCACTTCAACATCACGTTAATGTCACGTCAACGTCACGTCAACGTCACGTCATCACGTTAACGTCAGGTCAACGTCACATCATCATCAAGTCAACGTCACGTCATCATGACGTCATCCTCACGTCAACGTCACGTCAACGTTACGTCATCATCACGTCAACATCACGTCAACGTCACGTCATCATCATGTCAACGTCACGTCAACGTCACGTCATCACGTCAATGTCACGTCACCGTCACGTCATCATCACGTAATCGTCATGTCAACGTCATGCCATCATCACATCAACGTTACATAAACGTAGCGTCATCACGTCATCGTCACGTCAACGTCACGTCAATGTCACGTCATGATCACGTCAACATCACCTCAGCGTCACGTCATCGTCACGTCAACGTCACATCAATGTCAAGTCATCATGTCAACATCACGTCAACGTCACGTCAACGTCACGTCATCATCACGTCATCACATCAACGTTACGTCAACGTCACGTCATCACGTCAATGTCACGTCATCGTCACGTCATCATCACGTAATCGTCATGTCAACGTCATGTCATCATCACATCAACGTTACATAAACGTAGCGTCATCACGTCATCGTCACGTCAACGTCACGTCAATGTCACGTCATGATCACGTCAACGTCACCTCAACGTCACATCAATGTCAAGTCATCATGTCAACATCACGTCATCATCACGTCATCACATCAATGTCACGTCAACGTCAAGTCAAGGTCACGTCATTATCACGTCAACGTCACGTCATCATCACGTCAACGTTACGTCAACGTCACGTCATCACGTCATCCTCACTTCAACGTCAGGTCAACGTCACGTCAACATCACGTCATCATCACGTCAACGTCATGTCAGCGTCACGTCAGCGTCACATCAACGTCACGTCAGCGTCACGTCATCACGTCAACGTCGTCATCGTCACATCAATATCACGTCAACGTCACGTGATCACCTCAACGTCACGTCAACGTCAGGTCTTCATCACGTTAACGTCACGTCAACGTCCCGTCATAATCACGTCATCCTCACTTCAACATCACGTCAACGTCACGTCATCACGTCAACGTCACGTCATCACGTTAACGTCAGGTCAACGTCACATCATCATCAAGTCAACGTCACGTCATCATCACGTCATCCTCACGTCAACGTCACGTCAACGTTACGTCATCATCACGTCAACATCACGTCAACGTCACGTCATCATCATGTCAACGTCACGTCAACGTCACGTCATCACGTCAATGTCACGTCACCGTCACGTCATCATCACGTCATCGTCACGTCATCATCACGTAATCGTCACGTCAACGTTACATCAACGTCACGTCATCACGTCATCGTAACGTCAACGTCACGTCAATGTCACGTCATGATCATGTCAACGTCACCTCAACGTCACGTCATCGTCACGTCAACGTCACATCAATGTCAAGTCATCATGTCAACATCACGTCAACGTCACGTCACATCAATGTCACGTCAACGTCACGTCAACGTCACGTCATTATCACGTCAACGTCACGTCAACGTCACGTCATCATCACGTCATCACATCAATGTCACGTCAACGTCACCTCATTATCACGTAAACGTCACGTCAACGTCACGTCATGATCACGTCATTATCACTTAATCGTCACGTCAACGTCACGTCAACGTCACGTCATCACATCAACGTCACGTCAATGTCACGTCATCGTCACGTCAACGTCACGTCATCATCACGTCATCATCACGTCAACGTCACGTCAACGTCACGTCAACGTCACGTCATCATGATGTCAACATCAACAGCATCACGTTATCACGTTAGCGTCACGTCAACGTCACGTAAACGTCACGTCATCATCACGTCAACGTCACGTCATCATCACGTGAGTGTCACGTCAACGTCACGTCATCACGTCATTGTCACATCAACATCACTTCAACGTCACGTCATCACGGCATCGTCACGTCAACGTCACGTAATCGTCACTTCAACGTCACGTCACGTCATCATCACATCGTCATCATCGCGTCATCATCACGTCAGCATCACGTCATGTCAGCGTCACGTCATCGTCACATCATCACGTCATCGTCACAGCGTCACGTCATCACATCATCGTCACGTCATCACTTCTTCATCGTCAAGTCATCATCACTTCGTCACGTCATCACGTCGTCATCACGTCATCATTAGGTTATCACGTCATTACATCACTTCATCATCACGTCATCACGTCATCATCATGTCATCATCACGTCATCGTCTTCATCACGTCATCGTCATCGTCATCATCACTGTCATCACATCACCAGGTCATTACCTAATCACGTCATCATCATCACGTCATCACATCATCGTCATCATCTTCAACGTCATCACATCATCATCATCGTCAGCATCACGTTATCATCATCATCATCATCACGTAATCATCACGTCATCATCATCATCACGTCATCACATCATCGTCATCATCTTCAACGTCATCACATCATCATCATCGTTAGCATCACGTATAATCACGTCATCGTCATAACGTCATGGTCATCATCACGTCATCACGTGATCATAACGTCATCCCGTCAACGTCACGTCAACGTCACGTCATCATCACGTCAACCTCACGTCATCATCACGTCATCACGTCATCATCACATCACGTCATCATCGCGTCATCATCACGTCAGCATCACGTCATCACGTCATTGTCACATCAGCATCACGTCATCACATCGTCACGTCATCGCGTCATCATCACGTCAGCATCACGTCATCACGTCATTGTCACGTCAGCATCACGTCATCACATCGTCACGTCATCACCTCATCGTCACGTCATCATCGTCACGTCATCATCGTCACGTCATCGTCACGTCGTCACGTCATCATCATCACATCATCATCACGTCATCATTACGTTATCAAGTCATCATCACGTCATCACGTCATCATCACGTCATCATCGTCATCATGTCATCATAATCATCATGTCATCATCATCATCACGTCATCGTCATCGTCATCATGACTGTCATCATCACATCATCAGGTCATCACGTAATCACGTCATCATCATCATCATGTCATCATCACGTCATCGTCATCATCATCAACGTCATCACATCGTCATCATCATCAACATCATCACATCATCATCATCATCAACGTCATCATCAGGTCATCATCATCATCAACGTCATCATAACGTTATCATCATCATCATCACGTCATCATCACGTCATCGTCATCATCACGTCATCGTCATCACGTCATCATCATAATCACGTCATCATCATCACGTCATCATCATCATCACGTCATCATCATCATCATCATCACGTCATCACCATCATCATCATCACATCATCACCATCATCATCGTCACGTCATCATCATCATCATCATCACATCATCATCACGTGATCATCATCACGTCATCATCATCATCATCATTATCATCATCATCATCATCACGTCATCACCATCATCATCACGTCATCACCATCATCATCATCACATCATCACCATCATCATCATCGTCACGTCATCATCATCATCATCACATCATCATCATCACGTGATCATCATCACGTCATCATCATCATCATCATTATCATCATCACATCATCATCATTATCATCACATCATCATCATCATCATTATCATCGTCATCATCACATCATATCATCATCATCATCATCATCATATCATCATCACGTCATCATCATCATCATCACGTCATCATCATCATCATCATCATCACGTCATCATCATCATCATCATCACGTCATCATCATCATCATCACATTATCATCATGTTATCATCATCATCATCACGTCATCATCATCATCATCACATCATCATCATCACAACATCATCACGTCATCATCATCATCATCACGTCATCATCATCATCACGTCATCATCATCATCATCATCACGTCATCATCATCATCGTCATCATCATCAGGTCATCATCAGGTCATCATCATCATCATCATCATCACGTCATCATTATCGTCATCATCATCACGTCATCATCATCACGGCATCATCATCATCGTCATCATCATCACGTCATCATCATCACGTCATCATCGTCACCATCATCATCACGTCATCATCATCATCACATCATCATCATCATCACGTCATCATCATCATCATCACGTCATCGTCATCATCATGTCATCGTCATCATCATCACGTCGTGATCATCACGTCATTGTCATGATCATCACATCATCGTCATCATCATCATCACATCATCGTCATCATCATCATCAGGTCATCGTCATCATCATCATCACATCATCATCACGTCATCGTCATCATCATCACGTCATCGTCATCATCATCACGTCATCGTCATCGTCATCATTACGTCAGTCATCATCACGTCATGGTCATCATTACATCATCACGTAATGGTCATCATCACGTCATCACTTCATCATCATAACGTCATCTCGTCAACATCACGTCATCATCACTTCAACGTCACGTCATTGTCACGTCAACGTCACGTCAACGTCACGTCATCATCACGTCAACGTCACGTCTACGTCGTCATCATCACGTCAACGTCACGTCAACGTCACGTCATCGTCACGTCAGCGTCACGTCATCACACGTCATCATCACGTCAACGTCACATCAACGTCACTTCATCATCACGTCCACGTCGTCAGCATCACGTTATCACGTTAGCGTCACGTCAACGTCACGTCATCATCACGTCAACGTCACGTCATCACGTGAATGTCACATCAACATCACGTCATCAAGTCATTGTCACGTCAACGTCGCGTCATCATCACGTCATCGTCACATCATCATCACATCATGTCATCATCGCGTCATCACGTCAGCATCACGTCATAATGTCAGCGTCGCTTCATCGTCAAGTCATCATCATCATCACGTCATCGTCACGTCATCACGTCATCATCACATCGTTACATCATCAAATAATCGTCACGTCATCACGTCATCATCGTCACGTCATCGTCACGTCGTCGCGTCATCATCACGTCATCATTACGTTATCACGTCATCATTACATCATCACGTCATCACGTCATCATCACCTCGTCATCATCATCATTATGTCATCATCATCATCACGTCATCGTCATCATCGTGTCATTGTCATCATCATCACGTCACCGTCATCATCACGTCATTGTCATCATCACGTCATCGTCATAACGTCATGGTCATCATCACTTCATCACGTCATCATAACATCATCCCGTCAACGTCACGTCAATGTCACGTCATCATCACGTCAACGTCACGTCAACGTCACGTCATCATTACGTCAACGTCACGTCAACGTCACGTCATCATCACGTCAACCTCACGTCAACGTCACGTCATCATCACGTCAACCTCACGTCAACGTCACGTCATCGTCACCTCAACGTCACGTCAACGTCACGTCATCATCACGTCAACGTCACGTCAACGTCACGTCATCATCACGTCAACGTCACGTCAACGTCACATCATCACGTCAACGTCACATCATCATCACGTCATCGTCATCATCACGTCATCGTCATTGTCATCATCACGACATTGTCATCATCACGTCATCGTCATAACGTCATGGTCATCATCACGTCATCACGTCATCATCATAACGTCATCCCGTCAACGTCACGTCAATGTCACGTCATCATCACGTCAACGTCACGTCAACGTCACGTCATCATCACGTCAACGTCACGTCATCATCACGTCAACGTCACGTCAACGTCACGTCATCATCACGTCAACGTCACGTCAACGTCACGTCAACGTCACGTCATCATCACGTCATCGTCACGTCAACGTCACGTCATCATCACGTCATCCTCTCTTCAACGTCACGTCAACGTCACGTCATCATAACAACAACGTCATGTCAACATCACGTCATCACGTCAACGTCACGTCAACGTCACGTCAACGTCACCTCATCATCATGTCAACATCACGTCATCATCACGTCATTATCACATCATCATCACGTCATCATCACGTCAACTTCACGTCAACGTCACGTCATCATCACGTCATCATCACGTCAACGTCACGTCATCATCACGTCAACGTCACGTCAACGTCACGTCAACGTCACGTCAACGTCACGTCAACGTCACGTCATCATCACGTCAACGTCACGTCATCATCACGTCAACGTCACGTCAACGTCACGTCATCATCACGTCAACGTCACGTCAACGTCACGTCATCACGTCAACGTCACGTCAACGTCACGTCATCATAACGTCAACGTCACGTCAACATCACGTCATCACGTCAACGTCACGTCAACGTCACGTCATCACGTCATCACGTCAACGTCACGTCATCATCACGTCATCATCACGTCAACGTCACGTCAACGTCACGTCATCATCACGTCAACGTCACGTCAACGTCAGGTCATCATCACGACAACGTCACGTCATCACGTGAACGTCAAGTCAACGTCACGTCATCACATCATTGTCACGTCAACATCACGCCAACGTCACGTCATCACGTCATCGTCACGTCAACCTCACGTCATCATCACGTCAACCTCACGTCATCACATGACGTCATCATCACGTCAGCATCACGTCGTCATGTCAGGGTCGCGTCATCGTCACGTCATCGTCACGTCATGTCATTGTCACGTCAGCATCACGTCATCACATCATCGTCACGTCATCATCGTCACGTCATCGTCACGTCGTCACGTCATCATCGTCACGTCATCGTCACGTCATCGTCACGTCGTCATCACGTCTTCATTACGTTATCACCTCATCATTACATCATCACTTCATCATCATCATCGTCATCATCATGTCATCATCATCATGTCATCGTCATCGTCATCATGACTGTCATCATCACATCATCAGGTCATCATCACGTAATCACATCATCATCATCATGTCATCATCACGTCATCGTCATCATCACGTCATCGTCATCATCATCAACGTCATCACATCATCATCATCATCAACGTCATCACATCATCATCATCATCAACATCATCACATCATCATCATCATCAACGTCATCATCACGTATCATCATCATCACGTCATCATCGTCATTATCACGTCATCGTCATCATCACGTCATCGTCATCACGTCATCATCATAATCACGTCATCATCACGTCATCATCATCATCATCATCATCATCACGCCATCACCATCATCATCACATCATCACCATCATCATCATCGTCACATCATCATCATCATCATTATCATCACATCATCATCACATCATCATCATCATTATCATCGTCATCATCACATCATTATCATATCATCACGTCATCATCATCATCATCACGTCATCATCATCATCATCACATCATAATCATCATCATCACATTATCATCATCATCATCATATCATCATCATCATCATCACGACATCATCACATTATCATCACATCATCATCACGTCATCATCATCATCATCACGTCATCATCATCATCACGTCATCATCATCACGTCATCATCATCATCATCACGTCATCATCATCACGTCATCATCACGTCATCATCATCATCATCATCATCACGTCATCATCATTATCGTCATCATCATTATCATCATCATCATCACGTCATCATCATCATCATCATCACGGCATCATCATCATCATCATCATCAAATCATCGTCATCATCATCATCATCACGTCATCATCATCACGTCATCAACGTCATCATCATCATCACATCATCATCATCACGTCATCATCATCATCATCACGTCATCGTCATCATCACGTCACTGTCATCATCATCACGTCATCGTCATCATCACATCATCGTCATCATCATCAGGTCATCGTCATCATCATCACATCATCACGTCATCACGTCATCGTCATCGTCATCACGTCATTGTCATAATCACGTCATGGTCATCATTACATCATCACGTAATGGTCATCATCACGTCATCACGTCATCACGTCATCATCATAACGTCATCAGGTCATCATCACGTCAACGTTACGTCAACGTCACGTTATCACGTCAACGTCACGTCAACGACACGTCATTGTCACGTCAACGTCACGTCATCACGTCAACGTCACGTCAACGTCACGTCATCATCACGTCAACGTCACGTCTACGTCACGTCATCATCACGTCAACGTCACGTCAACGTCACGTCATCGTCACGTCAGCGTCACGTCATCACACATCACTTCAACGTCACGTCAACGTCACGTCAACGTCACTTCATCATCATTTCAACGTCACGTCAACGTCACGTCAACGTCACGTCGTCATCACGTCAACGTCACTTCAACGACACGTCATTGTCACGTCAACGTCACGTCAACGTCACGTCATCACGTCAACGTCACGTCAACGTCACGTCATCATCACGTCAACGTCACGTCAACGTCACGTCATCATCACGTCAACGTCACGTCAACGTCACGTCATCGTCACGTCATCCTCACGTCATCACACATCATCACGTCAACGTCACGTCAACGTCACTTCATCATCATGTCCACGTCGTTAGCATCACTTTATCACGTTAGCGTTACGTCAACGTCACGTCATCATCACGTCAACGTCACGTCAACGTCAAGTCATCATCACGTCATCATCACATCAACGTCACGTCAACGTCACGTCATCAACACGTCATCAACACGTCAACGTCACGTCATCATCACGTCAACGTCACGTCAACGTCACGTCATCACATGAACGTCAAGTCAATGTCACGTCATCACATCATTGTCACGTCAATATCACGTCAACCTCACGTCATCACGTCATCACGTCATCGTCGTGTCATCATCACATCACGTCATCATCGCGTCATCATCACGTCAGCATCACGTCATCATGTCAGCGTCGCGTCATCGTCACGTCATCGTCACGTCATCACGTCATTGTCACGTCAGCGTCACGTCATCACATCATCATCACGTCAACGTCACGTCAACGTCACGTCAACGTAACGTCAACGAAACGTCATCATCACGTCAACGTCACGTCAGCGTCACGTCTTCACGTCATCGTCACGTCAACTTCACGTCATTATCACGTCATCACGTCATCGTCACGTCATCACGTCATCGTCACGTCTTCACATCATCGTCACGTTAACCTCACGTCATTATCACGTCATCACGTCATCGTCACGTCATCATCACATCACGTCATCATCGCGTCATCATCACGTCAGCATCACGTCATGTCAGCCTCGCGTCATCGTCACGCCATCGTCACGTCATCACGTCATTGTCACGTCATCACATCGTCACGTAATCATATCATCATCACGTCATCATCGTCACGTCATCGTCGTGTCGTCACGTCGTCATCGTCACGTCATCGTCACGTCGTCACGTCGTCATCATCACGTCATCATTACGTTATTACGTCATCATTACATCATCTCTTCATCACATCATCACGTCATCATCACGTCATCATCATCGTCATCATCATCATGTCATCATCACGTCATCGTCATCATCACGTCATCGTCATCATCACGTCATCGTCATCATCATGACTGTCATCATCACATCATCAGATCATCATCACGTAATCACGTCATCATCACGTCATCATCACGTCATCGTCATTATCACGTCATCACCATCACGTCATCATTATCACATCATCATCATCATCATCATCACGTCATCACCATCATCATCATCACATCATCACCATCATCATCACATCATCATCATCATCATCATCATCATCACGTGATCATCATCACATCATCATCATCATTATCATCACATCATCATCATTATCATCACATCATCATCACGTCATCATCATCATCATCGTCATCATCACATCATCATCACATCATCATCATCATCATCATCATCATATCATCATCACGTATCATCATCATCATCACGTCATCATCATCATCATCACATTATCATCATCATCACGTCATCATCATCATCATCATCACTTCATCATCATCATCACATCATCATCACATTATCATCATCATCACGTCATCATCATCATCATCATCAGTTCATCATCACATCATCACATCATCATCATCATCATCACGTCATCATCACGTCATCATCATCATCACGTCATCATCATCATCATCATCATCATCATCATGTCATCATCATTATCGTCATCATCATCATGTCATCATCATCATCATCATCATCACGGCATCATCATCATCATCATCAAATCATCATCATCATCATCATCATCATCACGTCATCATCGTCATCATCATCACATCATCATCATCATCACATCATCATCGTCATCATCATCATCATCACGTCATCGTCATCACGTCATCGTCATCATCATCATCACGTCGTGATCATCACGTCATTGTCATGATCATCACATCATCGTCATTATCATCACATCATCATCATCATCATCATAACGTCATCGTCATCATCATCACATCACGTCATCGTCATCATCATCATCATCACGGCATCATCATCATCATCATCATCAAATCATGATCATCATCATCATCACTTCATCATCATCATCACATCATCATCATCACGTCATCATCATCACGTCATCATCATCATCACGTCATCATCATCACGTCATCATCATCATCATCATCATCATGTCATCATCATTATCATCATCATCATCACGGCATCATCATCATCATCATCAAATCATCATCATCATCATCACGTCATCATCGTCATCATCATCACATCATCATCACGTCATCGTCATCATCACGTCATCGTCATCATCATCATCATCACGTCATCGTCATCATCATCATCATCACGTCATCGTCATCGTCATCATCATCACGTCGTGATCATCACGTCATTGTCATGATCATCACATCATCGTCATTATCATCATCACATCATCATCATCAGGTCATCGTCATCGTCATCACATCATCACGTCATCGTCATCATCATCACGTCATCGTCATCATCACATCATCGTCATCGTCATCATCACGTCATTGTCATCATTGTCATCATCACGTCATGATCATCACGTCATGGTCATCATGACGTCATCACGTCATCACGTCATCATAACATCATCACGTCAACGTCACGTCAACGTCACGTCATCGTCACGTCAACGTCACGTCAACGTCACGTCATCATCACGTCAACGTCACGTCAACGTCACGTCATCATCACGTCAACGTCACGTCAACGTCACGTCAACGTCACGTCATCATCACGTCAACGTCACGTCAACGTCACGTCATCGTCACGTCAACGTCACGTCAACGTCACGTCATCACGTCAACGTCACGTCAACGTCACGTCATCACGTCAACGTCACGTCATCATCACGTCATCATCACTTCAACGTCACGTGAACATCACGTCAACGTCACGTCATCATAACGTCAACGTCACGTCAACGTCACGTCGTCACGTCAACGTCACGTCGTCACGTCATCACGTCAACGTCACGTCATCACGTCATCATCACGTCAACGTCACGTCATCACGTGAACGTCACGTCAACGTCACGTCATCACGTGAACGTCACGTCAACGTCACGTCATCACATCATTGTCACATCAACATCACGCCAACGTCACGTCATCACGTCATCATCACGTCATCGTCACGTCACGTTATCATTGCATCAGCATCACATCATCATGTCAGCATCGCGTCATCGTCACGTCATCGTCACGTCATCACGTCATTGTCACGTCAGCCTCACGTCATCACATCGTCACGTCATCACATCATCGTCACGTCATCATCGTCACGTCATCGTCACGTCCTCACGTCATCGTCACATCGTCAGATCATCATGGTCAGGTCATCGTCACGTCGTCACGTCATCATCATCACGTCATCATTACGTTATCACGTCATCATTACATCGTCAGATCATCATGGTCAGGTCATCGTCACGTCGTCACGTCATCATCATCACGTCATCATTACGTTATCACGTCATCATTACATCATCACGTCATCATTACGTTATCACGTCATCATTACATCATCACTTCATTATCACGTCATCACGTCATCATCACGTCATCATCATCATGTCATCATCATGTCATCGTGATCACGTCATCGTCATCGTCATCATGACTGTCATCATCACATCATCAGGTCATCATCACGTAATCATGTCTTCATCATCATCACGTCATCATCACGTCATCGTCATCATCACGTCATCGTCATCATCATCAACGTCATCACATCATCATCATCATCAACGTCATCACATCATCATCATCATCAACGTCATCATCACGTATCATCATCATCACGTCATCATCGTCATTATCACGTCATCGTCATCATCACATAATCATGTCATCATCATCACGTCATCATCACGTCATCGTCATCATCAACGTCATCACATCATCATCATCAACGTCATCACGTCGTCATCATCAACGTCATCATCACGTTATCATCATCATCATCACGTCATCGTCATCACGTCATCGTCATCATCAAGTCATCGTCATCACGTCATCATCATAATCACGTCATCATCATCAATTCATCATCATCATGTCATCATCATCACATCATCATCATCACGTCATCATCATCATCATCACGTCATCACCATCATCATCATCACGTCATCACCATCATCATCACATCATCACCATCATCATCATCATCACGTCATCATCATCATCACATCATCATCATCATCATCATCACGTGATCATCATCATCATCATCATCACATCATCATCATCATCATTATCATCACATCATCATTATCACATCATCATCATCATCATTATCATCGTCATCATCACATCATCATCACATCATCATCATCATCATCATCACATCATCATCATCATCACGTCATCATCATCATCATCATCACGTCATCATCATCATCATCATCATCACATTATCATCATCACGTCATCATCATCATCACGTCATCATGATCATCACATCATCATCATCACGTCATCATCATCACGTCATCATCATCATCATCACGTCTTCATCATCATCACGTCATCATCATCATCACGTCATCATCAGGTCATCATCATCATCATCATCACGTCATCATCATTATCGTCATCATCATCACGTCATCATCATCATCATCATCATCATCAATTATCATCATCAAACATCATCATCATCATCACGTCATCATCATCATCACATCATCATCATCATCACGTAATCATCATCATCACGTCATCATCATCATCATCACGTCATCGTCATCATCATCACGTCATCATCATCATCATCACATCGTGATCATCACGTCATTGTCATGATCATCACATCATCATCATCACGACATTATCATCATCACGTCATCATCATCATCACGTCATCATCATCATCACGTCATCATCAGGTCATCATCATCATCACGTCATCATCAGGTCATCATCATCATCATCATCATCACGTCATCATCATTATCGTCATCATCATCACGTCATCATCATCATCATCATCATCACGGCATCATCATCATTATCATCAAAGATCATCATCATCATCACGTCATCATCATCATCACATCATCATCATCACGTAATCATCATCATCACGTCATCATCATCATCATCACGTCATCGTCATCATCATCATCACGTCATCATCATCATCATCATCACATCGTGATCATCACGTCATTGTCATGATCATCACATCATCGTCATCATCACATCATCGTCATCATCATCACATCATCGTCATCATCATCACATCATCGTCATCATCATCATCACATCATCGTCATCATCATCATCACGTCATCGTCATCATCATCATCACGTCAACGTCATCATCATCACATCATCATCACGTCATCGTCATCATCACGTCATCGTCGTCATCATCATCACGTCAGTCATCATCATCACGTCATGGCACGTCATCACGTCATCACATCATCATAACGTCATCCCGTCAACATCACGTCAACGTCACGTCAACGTCACGTCATCATCACGTCAACGTTACGTCTACGTCACGTCATCCTCACTTCAACGTCAGGTCAACGTCAGGTCAACGTCGTCAGCATCACGTCAGCGTCACGTCAGCGTCACGTCAATATCACGTCAACGTCACGTCATAACGTCAACGTCACGTCAACGTCAGGTCTTCATCACGTCAACGTCACGTCAACGTCACGTCATAATCACGTCATCCTCACTTCAACATCACGTTAATGTCACGTCAACGTCACGTCAACGTCACGTCATCACGTCAACATCACGTCATCACGTTAACGTCAGGTCGTCACATCATCATCAAGTCAACGTCACGTCATCATCACGTCATCCTCACGTCAACGTCACGTCAACGTCATGTCATCATCATGTCAAAGTCACGTCAACGTCACGTCATCACGTCAATGTCACGTCACCGTCACGTCATCATCACGTCATCGTCATCATCACGTCAACGTTACATCAACGTCACGTCATCACGTCATCGTCATGTCAACGTCACGTCAACGTCACGTCAATGTCACGTCATGATCACGTCAACGTCACCTCAACGTCACGTCATCGTCACGTCAACGTCACATCAATGTCAAGTCATCATGTCAACATCACGTCAACGTCACGTCAACGTCACGTCATCATCACGTCATCACATCAATGTCACGTCAACGTCACGTCAACGTCACGTCATTATCACGTCAACGTCACGTCAACGTCACGTCATCATCACGTCATCACATCAATGTCACGTCAACGTCACGT
Source organism: Coenobita brevimanus (assembly GCF_032717465.1). Taxonomy (NCBI): domain Eukaryota; kingdom Metazoa; phylum Arthropoda; class Malacostraca; order Decapoda; family Coenobitidae; genus Coenobita; species Coenobita brevimanus. Next base: position 63,579,997 of record NC_137046.1, on the reverse strand, counting down.
CATCATCACGTCATTATCACGTCAACGTCACGTCATCATCACGTCATCACATCAATGTCACGTCAACGTCACGTCGTCACGTCATTATCACGTTAACGTCACGTCAACGTCACGTCATCACGTCATCACATCAATGTCACGTCAACGTCACGTCAACGTCACGTCATTATCACGTCAACGTCACGTCAACGTCACGTCATGATCACGTCATTATCACGTAATAGTCACATCAACGTCACGTCAACGTCACGTCAACGTCACGTCAACGTCACGTCATCATGATGTCAACGTCACGTCAACGTCACGTCAAGACGTCAAGTCACAATGTCACATATTCATCACGTCATCCTCACTTCAACGTCACGTCAACGTCACGTCAACGTCACGTCATCATCACGTCAACGTCATGTCAACGTCACGTCATAACGTCAACGTCACGTCAACGTCACGTCATCACGTCACGTCATCATCACGTCAACGTCCACGTCATCATCACGTCACGTCATCATCACGTGTCGCAACGTCACGTAACATCACACGTCATCACGTCATCGTCACGTCAACGTCACGTCATCATCACGTCATCACGTCATCATGTCATCATCACATCACGTCATCATCACGTCATCATATCAGTGTCGCATCAGCGTCATATCATCATCACGTCATCGTCACGTCAGCGTCACGTCATCACGTCAGCGTCACGTCAGCATCACGTCAACAGATCGTCATGTCATCACATCATCGTCACGTCATCACTTCATCATCGTCACGTCATCGTCACGTCGTCACGTCATCATCATCACATCGTCATCACGTCATCATTACATTATCAAGTCATAATTACCTCACTTCATCATCACGTCATCACGTCATCATCACGTCATCATCATCATCATCATCACGTCATCACATCATCGTCATCATCACGTCATCGTCATCATCATCACTGTCATCATCACATCATCAGGTCATCATCACGTAATCACGTCATCATCACGTCATCACGTCATCGTCATCATCACGTCATTGTCATCATCATCAACGTCATCATCACATCATCATCATCATGGTCATCATCACGTTATCATCATCATCATCACGTCATCATCATCACGTCATCATGGTCATAACGTCATCGTCATCATCAAGTCATCGTCATCACGTCATCATAATCACATCATCATCATCATCACGTCATCATCATCATCATCATCACATCATCACCATCATCATCACATCATCATCATCATCATCATCACGTCATCATCACATCATCATCATCATCATCATCATCACGTGATCATCACATCATCATCATCATCATTATCATCACATCATCATCATTATCACATCATCATCATCACATCATCATCATCATCATTATCATCATCATCATCACATCATCATCATCATATCATCATCATCATCACGTTATCATCACATCATCATCATCACGTCATCATGATCATCATCATGATCATCATCACGTCATCATGATCATCACGTCATCATGATCATCATCACGTCATCATCATGATCATCACATCATCATCATCACATCATCATCATCATCATCACGTCATTATCATCATCATCATCACGGCATCATCATCACATCATCACATCATCATCACATCATCATCATCATCATCATGTCATCATCATCATCATCATCATCACGTCATCATCATCATCATCACGTCATCATCATAATCACGTTATCATCATGTCATCATCATCATCACGTCATCATCATCATCATCATCATCATCACGTCATCATCATCATCATCATATTATCATCATCACGTCATCATCATCATCATCATATTATCATCATCACGTCATCATCACATCATCATCATCACGTCATCATCACCACGTCATCATCATCATCATCACATCATCATCATCATCATCATCACATCATCATCATCATCATCATCACGACATCATCATCATCATCATCATCATCACGTCACCATCATGACGTCATCATCACGTCATCATCATCATCATCGTCATCATCATCACGTCATCATCATCATCGTCATTATCATCACGTCATCATCATCATCACGTAATCATCATCATCATCATCATCATGTCATCATCATCATCATCATCATCTCGTCATCATCATCATCACGTCATGATCGTCATCATCATCATCAAGTCATCATCATCATCATCACATCATCATCATCATCACGTCATCATCATCATCACGGCATCATCATCATCATCATTTCATCATCATCATCATCATCACGTCATCGTCATCATCATCACGTCATCTCGTCATCACGTCAACGTCACGTCAACGTCACGTCATCATCACGTCAACGTCACGTCAACGTCACGTCATCATCACGTCAACGTCACGTCAACGTCACGTCATCGTCACGTCAACGTCACGTCATCATCACGTCAACGTCACGTCAACGTCACGTCATCATCACGTCAACGTCACGTCAACGTCACGTCATCATCACGTCATCACTTCAACATCACGTCAACGTCACGTCAACGTCACGTCATCATCACGTCAACGTCACGTCAACGTCACGTCATCACGTCAACGTCACGTCATCATCACGTCACGTCATCATCACGTCATCATCACGTCAACGTCACGTCAACGTCACGTCAACGTCACGTCATCATCACGTCAACGTCACGTCATCACGTCATCATCACGTCAACGTCACGTCATCATCACGTCAACGTCACGTCATCACGTCAACGTCACGTCAACGTCACGTCATCATCACGTCAACGTCACGTCATCTCGTCGTCACGTCATCGTCACGTCAACGTCACGTCATCATCACGTCAACGTCACGTCAACGTCACGTCAACGTCACGTCATCATCACGTCAACGTCACGTCAACGTCACGTCATCATCACTTCATCCTAACTTCAACATCACGTCAACGTCAGGTCAACGTCACGTCATCATCACGTCAACGTCACGTCAACGTCACGTCATCACTTGAACATCACATCATCACATCAACGTCACATCAACGTCACGTCATCACGTCAACCTCACGTCAACGTCACGTCATCATCACGTCAACGCCACGTCATCACGTCAACGTCAACATCACGTCATCATCACGTCAACGTCACGTCATCACGTCAAAGTCACGTCAACGTCACGTCAGCGTCACGTCAACGTCACGTCATCATCACGTCAACGTCACGTCATCATCACGTCATCGTCACGTCAACGTCACGTCAATGTCACGTCATGATCACGTCAACGTCACCTCAATGTCACGTCATCGTCACGTCAACGTCACATCAATGTCATCACGTCAACGTCACGTCATCGTCACGTCAACGTCACGTCATCATCACGTCAACGTCACGTCAACGTCACGTCATCATCACGTCATCGTCACGTCAACGTCACGTCATCATCACGTCAACGTCACGTCAACGTCACGTCATCATCACGTCAACGTCACGTCATCATCACGTCAACGTCACGTCAACGTCACGTCAACGTCACGTCAACGTCACGTCATCACATGTCATCATCACGTCAACGTCACGTCAACGTCACTTCATCATCACGTCCACGTCGTCAGCATCACGTTATCACGTTAGCGTCACGTGAACGTCACATCAACGTCACTTCATCATCACGTCAACGTCACGTCATCACGTGAACGTCACGTCAACTTCACGTCATCACATCATTGTCACGTCAACATCACGTCAACGTCACGTCATCACGTCATCGTCACGTCAACGTCATCATCACGTCAACGTCATCATCACGTCATCGTCACGTCATCGTCACGTCAACGTCGTCATCACGTCATCACGTTATCGTCACGTCATCATCACATCACGTCATCATCGCGTCATCATCACGTCAGCATCACGTCAGCATTTCATCGTCGCGTCATCGTCACGTCATCATCACGTCATCGTCACGTCATCGTCACGTCAGCGTCACGTCATCACGTCATCGTCATGTCAGCGTCACGTCATCATCACATCTTCACGTCATCACATCATCGTCACGTCATCATCACGTCATCATCGTCACGTCGTCATCACGTCATCATTACGTTATCACGTCATCATTACATCATCACTTCATCATCACGTCATCACGTCATCATCACGTCATCATCATCATCACGTCATCATCATCATCATCATCATCACGTCATCATCATCATCATCATCACGTCATCGTCATCACGTCATCGTCATCATCACGTCATCGTCATCATCATCACTGTCTTCATCACATCATCAGGTCATCATCACGAAATCACGTCATCATCATCAACACGTCATCGTCATCATCACGTCATCGTCATCATCTCGTCATCATCATCATCACGTCATCGTCATCATCATCACGTCATCGTCACCATCATCAACGTTATCACGTCATCATCATCATCAACGTCATCATCACGTTATCATCATCATCACGTCATCATCGTCATCATCACGTCATCGTCATCATCATCACGTGATCATCATCACGTCATCATCATCATCATCAGTATTATCATCACATCATCATCATCATTATCATCACATCATCATCATCATCATCATCAGTATCATGATCACATCATCATCATCATTATTATCATCACATCATCATCATCACGTCATCATTATCATTATCATCGTCATCATCACATCATCATCACATCATCATCATGATCATCATATCATCATCATCATCACGTCATCATCATCACGTCATCATCATCATCATCACGTCATCATCATCATCATCATCATCATCACGTCATCATCATCATCATCACGTCATCATCATCATCATCATCATATCATCATCATCATCATCATCATCACGTCATTATCATCATCATCATCATCACGTCATCATCATCACATCATCACATCATCATCATCATCATCACGTCATCATCATCATATCCTCATCATCACGTTATCATCATCATCACGTCATCATCGTCATCATCACGTCATCGTCATCATCAAGTCATCGTCATCACGTCATCATCACAATCACGTCATCATCATCATCACGTCATCATCATCATCATCACGTCATCATCACGTCATCATCATCATCATCACGTCATCATCATCATCACGTCATCATCATCATCGTCATCATCATCACGTCATCATCATCATCATCACATCATCATCATCATCATCACGTGATCATCATCACGTCATCATCATCATCATCAGTATTATCATCACATCATCATCATCATCATTATCATCACATCATCATCATCATCATCATCAGTATCATGATCACATCATCATCATCATTATTATCATCACATCATCATCATCACGTCATCATTATCATTATCATCGTCATCATCACATCATCATCACATCATCATCATGATCATCATCACGTCATCATCATCACGTCATCATCATCATCATCACGTCATCATCATTATCATCACGTCATCATCATCATCATCACGTCATCATCATCATCATCATCATATCATCATCATCATCATCATCATCACGTCATTATCATCATCATCATCATCACGTCATCATCATCACATCATCATCATCATCATCATCATCACGTCATCATCATCATATCATCATCATCATCACGTCATCATCATCACATCATCACATCATCATCATCATCACGTCATCATAATCACGTTATCATGTCATCATCATCATCATCACGTCATCATCATCATCATCATCATCATCATCATCACGTCATCATCATCACATCATCATCATCACGTCATCATCATCATCATCACGTCATCATCATCATCATCATCATCACATTATCATCATCATCACGTCATCATCATCATCATCATCATCACGTCATCATCATCATCATCACATCATCATCATCACGTCATCATCATCATCACGTCATCATCATCATCACGTCATCATCATCATCATCATCATCATCATCACATCATCATCATCATCACATCATCATCATCACGTCATTATCATCATCATCATCATCATCACGTCATCACATCATCATCACATCATCATCATCATCATCACGTCATCATCATCATCATCATGTCATCATCATCACGTCATCATCATCAGATCATCACATCATCATCATCACGTCATCATCATAATCACGTTATCATCATGTCATCATCATCATCATCACGTCATCATCATCATCATCATCATCACGTCATCATCATCATCATCACGTCATCATCACGTCATCATCATCATCATCATCATCATCATCATCATCACGTCATCATCATCATCATCACGTCAATTCATGCAGGCATTGTTGCACATACACAGTGATGCACGCCCACATGGATGCACGCACGCATTGATGCATTCAGACACTGATACACGCACACGGCAATGTATGCACACACTGCTGCACACAAACGCTGATGCATACACACACTGATGCACACATTGATGAGTACACACACTGATGCACACACATTTATGAATACTCATATGAACACATTTATGATAGCATCCATTAATACACACACACACACACACACACACACACACACACACACACACACATATATAGTACTCTCTAGTGGAACTTGCTGGTGAGGAAATGTGTGTATGTAACTGTGATGGTATCGGGAGGTTGCCATGGTAACACACAGGCACCTCGCACCACACACACACACACACACACACACACACACACACACACACACACACAGTACTCTCTAATGGAACTTGCTGGTGGGGAAATGTGTGTATGTAACTGTGATGGTGTCGGGAGGTTACCATGGTAACACACAAGCACCTCGCACCACACACACACACACACACACACACACACACACACACACACACACACACACACACGTTATTTTTGGGTAGGGCTGGTAAAGAGAGCTGTATGATCGTGAGAGTTAATAGAGACAGCATTAACACTCTCATTGTAAAATAACTCACTCTCAGCTGAATGCTATCGCCAAGCAGTACCTGGAATAAAATACTAGAGTTGCCCCTACTATGAGAGGGCCCGGGTACCATCTAGTGGTTGTGAAAGTAGCTGAACAAGTTTTTCGACTTGGTAGGCGTCGCTACTTGGCTACTTTTGCTAGTGGCCGTATGACAGTGGAAGGACGAGGGTGTGTGTGTGTGTTGCTGTTGCATCATTCCCCTGAGGTAAGGGTTGGCTATTTGCTGTTTTTAGCCATTAAGGTGACTACATTAAGACACAAAGATATCTCACTGACAGCCAGGAAGTATCATGGCCCAAAGAAATAATATCTATAATGCTACAAGACGTAATTCTGATGAGACAAGGGGGATGTTAGTGTGAGGGAGATGAGGAGGCCTTGTAGTCCAGTGCTGCCGTTTTGTGGAAAATCGTCTGCTAATGTGGAAAAACAAATGAACGACGAGCATGGATGTGGGCAGGCGGACGTCGTTGCACACTAATTGTTCACGTTATTTTGTAGGAATAAGTGGGATTTTGTCATGATTGGGAGGAACTAACATGTGTTGTTATTCAGACCCTTCAGGGTTAAACCAACGAATATGTAGCGTTTATTTATAATACTGTCATTTAAAACAAGGAAGAATACGTCGTGGAACAGTCTACCTCTACCCACCCGGCGATATCATAAAAAAATATATATATATTATTTACAAGACACGTGCCGACCATTAGCAGTGCACACTTGCTTTGTAATATTAAAGAAATACCGAAACAATATTGTAAATCGTGTACAGTTGATATACTAGAAAACTTGGATGTGGATAAACTTACTTGTCTCTTGGCTGGTTATTAATCAACATTTGCTGACTTATTAACTCTCTTAATCATTTAACGTCCTTACACTTGAATCATAATAGGTCTGACATCATTAATTATACCCTCTCTTCCAGTATTCACAGTATACCAAATTTTATGGTAGTTATACCAACAATACATCCTCTGTCATCCTGGTTACTAAACGAGACCGTGTGCAATAATGACGTCACAACCAGTGTGCAATTCACGGCAACTCTGCCTTGTACCGCCTCAATCTTGGTGTCTCAGCACCAGTGAAATAGCAGTGTGAGTGTCGTCCTGTAGATTCTCGTGCCGATCAGACTGGTGGACTAGGTTTGCCTGCCCCCTTGTTCATGTCCACCCTACAGTACAGTTTGGACCTGAATGTAAACTGATAAGTGCGATTCAGATTTCAGAGGGACAATGTGATGGAAAAAAAATATTGTATGTAAGTTATTTTGTCCTGAAGCACACACACACACACACACACACACACACACACACACACACACACACACACACAGTACTCTAATGGAACTTGCTGGTGGGGAAATGTGTGTATGTAACTGTGATGGTGTCGGGAGGTTACCATGGTAACACACAGGCACCTCGCACCACACACACACACACACACACACACACACACACACACACACACACACACACACACACACACACACACACACACGTACGCGTATATTGTGGTGGTGTTCCTTCATTTTACCAAGGCCGAGATAGTCGTTTTTTTGCAGCTTATTTCCGGTAGTTCAGTGAAAGAATTAAACTTACAGCTCTACATCATTTCCATACCACTTCTTCGTGACTAGCACCATTCTAGTGTTAACCCCTTGTCACAACGCAAAATTTAAGAAAGAGATTGCAATGTTACGCCAAGTTAGAGTGAACAGGGTATAGTAGTGATGCTGCAACACACGTATATTTGTCCTCTTGTTTACAGGTCAGTCCACACGCAGTCCTTAGGTCACGTGTTCCACAGAACAGGTAACGCATGGACAGCCAGCGTAACTAAATGGCAGACCAGAGATGGAGTGAGAGGATGAGGCACACAGGGAACAAGATAGAGATGATACTCGCAGATCCATCGAGCTGGTATAGAACAAGCTACCAACGAAAGCATCTTAGTGGAGACAGGTGAGAGGGGTCCTTATCCTGCAGTGGTGTGTCACAGGCTGATGATAATGGTGATGATAATGATGCTGATGATTATAATACAGCTACTACTGGCGATAGCGGTGAGGATCTAACCTCTGTACGAACTAACAGAAATGGGATGAATATGATGATGATGATGATGATGATGATACTGATGATGATGATGATGACTTTGATGTTGAAACTCCAGTACCAATTAACTAAGCTTGGATTATTGTGTTGATGAAGATTATGATGAAACTATATACTCTATGAAACAGGTGGGATGATGACAGTTATGATGATGATGATGTCATTGATGATGATGATGATGATGACGATGATGTGACTCCCGTACAAATTCTACAATTTGATTAGAAGGCAGTGATGAATATGATGATAAAGGAGATGACTCTGATATAACATATGTTCCACATTTTTTGCAGTGTTGGGATGACAGTAACATGCTGCTGACGATGATGATGATGACTAGGACGACGAGGAAGATGATGATGATGATTACGACAACGAAGATGAAGACGACAACGACGATGATGACGACGACTACGATGATCTTCAAATCACTGGCTGAGTCACATCATCCTTTCGTTTTCGTTTAACCTCAAATGTTTTGGTGACTGAGCATGTGTGTGTGTGTGTGTGTGTGTGTGTGTGTGTGTGTGTGTGTGTGTGTGTGTGTGTGTGTGTGTGTGTGTGTGTGTGCGCACGCGCTTGCGTGCTTGCTTGTGTTCGTGTATGTATATCTTGGTTGATGATACCATAGTTATTCAAATGGCAGAATTATTTCCACACATTCATAGTTTTATTTCAAGGGTAAATATTAGGCCAGGAATTTAGGACCTTTTACCCATAGAGTTACGAGACACTTACGCAATATTCTGAAAAGCCTATTACATCCCAGAGAACACATAACAGGGTTTCATAAGTCACTGATCACCGTCTCTTTATGTATCGTTAGAAAGTGGATGAATATGAGTGAAGTAATACATATATTTTGGTCTTTATCCAACTGGAATAATTAAGCGCACATATCCCTTTTTTTATTTTAAGGATACAGCACATGATTATCTACATTTTATCACAGTAGCTCTAGGACCGGCCCTGACCTTCTGCTTCTCACTAACCATTTTCGGATGAGAGGTGTTGTACTCATATAGGCTTTAGAGATTATAGTGAAGCTAAGTCACGTTCTACCAGCCCCACTCACTAAATCACATTCAATCACTCACCCACACCACACCACACCATACTACCCCCCCACACCATATCACACCACACCATACCAGTCTCTCACATTACATGACACGAAATCACACTCCCACACAACACAGAACCACCCTCCCACACCACACCACACAACGAAAAATCATCCTCCCACACCATACCACACCACACATAACCACCCTCACACACCACACCACAAAAACTCCTCTTCCTACACCACTCCACACCACAAAATAATCCTCCACCCACACCACACATAAACACCCTCCCACATCACACCACGCCATAAAAAATCATCCTCCAACACCCCACCACACCACATAAAACCACCCTCCCACACCACACCACACCACCCTCCCACACCACACCACACCACAAAACTTAAAACCACCCTCCCACACCACACTACACCGCACCACACAACCCTCCCCACATCACACAACCCTCCACACACCACACCACACAACCCTCCCCACATCACACAACCCTCCACACACCACACCACACAACCCTCCACACACCACACCACAGAAACCCCTCCATAGCACACTACACCACACAACCTCCCCCTATACCACATTACACCACAAAACCCTCCCACCACACCACACCACACCACACCACACCACACCACACCAAGGGGATTAACCAAAGGGGCTTGAAGCTCCCGCATCTGGTAATTCTGAGCTTGTTTCCAGGTATCTTCACACACACTCCTCTGGTCACATCTTCCATAGAGCAGGCAACAGATGGACAGGCAGCGTAACTGAATGGCAGGCGAGAGGTGGAGTGAGAGGAAGAGGTACACAGGGAACAAGATAGATGAAACTCGCAGATCCACCGATATGGGAAGAGGCTAACAACCAATGTATCAGAGTGGAGAAAGATGAGAGGGGTCCTAATCCTCCAGTGGTAATGTCAGGGCCTGATGATGATGATGATGATGATGATGATGATATTAATGATGATAAAGATGATATTGATGATGATGATGATGATGATATTAATGATGATAAAGATGATATTGATGATGATGATGATGATGATGATATTAATGATGATAAAGATGATATTGATGATGTTGGTTTGGGTTAGGTGAAGTTGAAATACAGAACCACAGGTGTTTATTGATAAAGTGGACTGGCGTTTGAACCGATTATGAGGCACGAGTGTTGTTGACGTCACTTCATAAGCTGGTGGTTAGATTTTGCTGGATTTTCCGGCCATTGTCCTCCTGCCTGTGATCTGTCACCTCTTTCCCACTGCACCCACCAAAGGTATGCTGTTTGACTTCATTCTGTACTCTGACTTGGCCTACAATTTCCATCTATCCAACTTGAATACTGAGTTGTAGCAATAGATTAATACTAGAACATGTAAGTCACAAAAAAGTGCCAATGAAGAGAAGCCGTAGCGCTGCACTTTTCTGCCAATGACCCATATGAAGTAAAGGGCAAAAGGACGAAAATATGAGTCAAGTTACCCTGAAAAAAAGTAATATAATGCAGGATAGTATGATACTCTAGGAAGTTGTGGACAGTTGAGAGTTGTTTGTGAATTGCAATAAAGGGACAGGCAGACAGACAGACAGATAGAGGACAGACAGAGGCAG